>NW_011954717.1:0-1073 GCF_000949405.1 Vollenhovia emeryi | reverse complement strand
CCGGCGGGGCGGCGGGGGGGACCCGGCCGGGAGAGCGGGGTGGCACGTTATCGCCACCCTGCCTCTCGCCCTATCCTCCTGGTTGGACCTGACCGCCATTGCACGTCGGTGCTCCGGCGGGCGGATGGGTCTGGCTGGGGGGATGGGGGAAGTCCCCGCGCTCCTCCTAATGCCGGTGTTCCGGCGGGGGGGCGAGGGGACGGAGCTCCGCTGTCGGGGGCCGGACGTGGTCCGGTTGGCCCGACAGTGGAGGGCCCGACCCCGGTGGCGTAACCGTGCGTGGCGCGGGTTACCGGGGGCGGGAAGACAGACGGGCAGCGGGGCCACTCGGACGTTTTCGAGGTGGGGCCTGCTGTCCGGAAGACCTCTCCGGGGGCCGCTGGGAAGTCTCCCAGGCAGGGCCTCGGAGGGTCTGGAGGGTCGCGCCGACAGCCTGTCGGCCGACATCCGCCGTCGGAACGTGAACCGGCCGTCACCCCGTGTCTGGGGCCGTCGCCCTTTTCAGGGCGAGCGGTCTGGCACGGGGCCGGGCGGGGAGCGCTCCGGCATTGGTGGAGCTCCCGCCTCGCTGGGCGGGACGTGGTCCCGTTTCGGCGGAGTGGGAGGACCCGACCCCGGCGGCTTAACCGAGTGTGACTCGGGTCGCTGGGTGGGCGGGGAGGTGTCCCACGGTGCCGCGCACAGGGCGAGCGCTTGGCGCTGGGGACACCCGTCCTAGGACGTGGGGAAGGGGGGGAAGTGACGGGCCATCCGGGGCCGCTCGGACGTATTCCGAGGCGGGACCTAACCTAACCCGGGAGTCTTGGGCCCGTCGGAGCCGCTGGGACGTTTCCCAGGTCGGGGTCCGGCGGGTCGGTGGCGGGGGGGGGGGGCGGGGTCGGGGGGGGGGCGGGGGCGGCTCGGGGGGGGTGTGCTGGGGGGGTGATGGGGCCCGGGTGGGGCCCGGCCATGGGGGCTCCGTTGGAGCCCGGGGGGTGCGCCCGCGCGCGGGGCGGGGAGTTCGGGGGCGGCTAGGGACGCAGACAGGCGGGTCGCGGCGGCGGGCGGGGGGAAGGGAGGGGGGTTGCTTCCGA
>NW_011954716.1:0-1073 GCF_000949405.1 Vollenhovia emeryi | reverse complement strand
ACCATTTTACAATCTATCAGAAGACAAAATGAAAATACCGACAGGCATGATGATCGCGTTTCTAAAATAGTAATGGCAAGATCAAGGAGATATGCACAGGAGAGTAGTATACAACGAGAATTGCGAATGTTGAGACAGCGAACTGAATCAAGTGAGAATAGATACCGAGAATCGACAAGTCAAAGAGTCGAGCGACTTGACAAACAATGTTTGAGGACCTCGAACAGAAAAAAAAGTCAATCGAACAATGAACGTATAAGTCGATTAGAAAAGGATTGAATAAGGTAGATAGAAGGAACACTGAAACAAGTCCGGAGCGTAGAATGAGATTAGAGGAACAACGACAAAGGCAAGCGGAAAGACGAGTTAATAATGAAAATGAATCCATGTATAGATGGGCATTAAAATATAATCCAGGATATGATTATTTGAAAATGAATGAAGTCGAAATTGGAAAAATGAATAGAATCTGTCAGTATTGCAATGCAAAGAAATGGAAAGAGGAAACGCCAAGCATATGTTGTGCATTAGGTAAAGTGGTTTTGCCCGAAATAGAGGAACCTCCAGAGCCATTGAAAAGTTTAATAAATGGATCCCACGGATTATCGAAAAGATTTTTAGAGAATGTTAGAAAATATAATGGATTGTTTCAGATGACCTCATTTGGAGCAAAAGAGGTGAGAGAGGGAAATTTTATGCCAACGTTTAAAATTCAAGGACAGATTTACCATTATATTGGAAGTTTATTTCCAAGTCAGGGAAAGGCGGCACAGTTTTTACAAATTTATTTCATATCAGAGGGAGAACAATTATTAACAAGAATGAATAAAAATGAAAATCTAGACAGAGAGGTGATCGAAATTTTACAAAAAGTAATTAAAGAAAATAATAGTTATATTAACAGTTTTAGGTATAACCTTGAAACAAATTTAGGAAATTTGAAAGACGAATTTAAAATAGTAATTCATGCGGATCGTGTACCTGTGAATGAACATAAGGGAAGGTACAATACTCCAAATAATAATGAGGTAGCTATATTGATGGTGGATGAGGATAAAGGTCCGCGCGACACT
>NW_011954715.1:0-1072 GCF_000949405.1 Vollenhovia emeryi | reverse complement strand
ATAACTCGGTCAAGAAAAATCGTAGGAAAATTTAAAAAAAAGCATTTTGTAGGTAAAATGTCGTAGATTGTGGAACTTGTATCAAATTTGTCGAGAGAATTTTTTTTTATCGAGCTACAGTGTGTCAAAAATACGTAATTTTAAGGAACAAAACAACCCAGATAGCACCGAATGTTCCATGAATGTTTGTATATGATTCGAATGTTCTCTCTCAGGAATATTCGCATGGATGTGCCGTGAATGTTTCTAGAATGTTCTTCATATTCTATGAACATTCACACAGAATGCCCAGGGAATATTCGCATTAAAAGTTCCCTGAGTGTCTATGGCATATTCTGAATGTTCTATGAATATTCTTACAGAATGTACGTGGAATGTACACATGGAATTTTCTACGGTTATTCTTACTGAATATACGTGGAATATTAGCAGCGTATGTGCTACGAATGTTTATGGAATGTTGTAAATGTGCTATGAATATTCGCGGAATGTACGTGGTATATTTACGAACTTCTATATGAACATACGCAGTATGTTCCATTATGTTCTAGGAATATGCTATGCATGTTCAAATGATGATTGGTGTTTCTGGGCGCTGCTTGCTACGACCCAAAAAAAAATTCTATTCATAAGCGGGGAAATCCTCTAAGCATTTCCTCTAAGCAAGAAATCTTATATGAAGCATTTCTCACTTACTGTAACATATATTCATCTATAAAAGAGTAGACTCATAAGTTATAATTAAGATTAATTTCCTGTATAGAAAATTCCATTACAGTAATACGACTAGCCTCTTGAAATAAGAGGATACGCAAGATATTCGCGGATACGCGAATCGCAGCACGTGCGCCAGCTTCTGAGTAGTTCACCGACCGCCGCTAGGCCGCGCATGGTGGCGGCCAAAAACTCGGAAGCAAAATTCAGTCTCGTAGGGTATAAAAGGAGGCCCGCGAGACTGAATTCTGTTTCCGAGTTTTTGGCCGTCACCATGCGCGGCCTAGCGGCGGTCGGTGAATACTCAGAAGCTGGCGCCCGCGCGCGTGTCGCGTAGTGCCGGTTGCCAATTTGTGCC
>NW_011954714.1:0-1072 GCF_000949405.1 Vollenhovia emeryi | reverse complement strand
AACTATCCGTAAGCGCTTAAGACTGACGTAGCCGTAGACTTAAGGTAAGGCAGAGAAAAACATAAGCCGTAAGGAACACGTGTTCCACGGCTTACGTTTTTCTCTGCCTTACCTTAAGTCTACGCCTACGTCAGTCTTAAGCGCTTACGGATAGTTGTCTGCCATCAGCCTATATTTTTTAAATGTAGGAGTCTGGTGTCCATTCTATGGGTTGCTACAGTCTTACGAAACTTGCAAAAAGATATTGTATTAGGAGTAGGTAATATATACATTGTAAAAAATCCATTTTGTTTAACTTAGTTTGGTTATTATCAATGTCATCAGTTGAATAAAAAAGGAAATACATGTTAAATTATATATATTTATTTTTTAAATATTCCAATATTTATTTTTTACATTAATTGAATAAAATATACCTATGTTAAATTATATATATTTATTTTTTCCCAAATTTTCTCATTTTCTTTTCTTTTTTTCTGCGATATGCATTAGCTGATAAATTTTTATTAATTTGACGAATGCGTATGAATGTTCTTGTGCGAATTAAGCACAGCAATACTTCTGTTGGTATTTCTGAAAATTTCTTGTCTTCAGCGACAACCAGATTTGCCACATTTTTGAAGATCCATGGCCCTTTGTGAATAAAAGAGCCATGGTACTTTTCAAAAATGCGGTTCATTGTTGTAGCCATTTCAAACAGTATATCCGAAGGATTTGTTAATTTTCCCTTCGAGAGAAAATTAATCCAATCGTCTTTTGGATTGGGTAATAATTCTGTGGTAGTCCCTAGGCACTGATATTTGTCTCGAAAACGAAATGCCGTGTAACCAGCAATGTATCTGAGTCCTTCTTCTTCTATGGTGTCAACAATTTGTAAGTCTTCAAGTTGCTCCACGAGACGTAATTCATCGCACGTCGGTGAATAATTAATGTCGGCACTGTATTCTATGTTAGTAGAATCTGACCAAAATAGGAAATTATCATGTTACTATAATAAAAGTATTAAAAGGAAGGACTGATGTGTAATTTATCTTATATTTAATATACTTTAATGTTTAAAGTATATTAATTA
>NW_011954713.1:0-1072 GCF_000949405.1 Vollenhovia emeryi | reverse complement strand
GGCATCACCGTCATCGGCGTCAGCGTCATCGTCGGCGTCATCGTCGTCGTCGGCGTCGCCGTCGTCCTCCTCCTCCTCCTCCTCCTCCTCCTCCTCATCGACCTCCATGGCCTCCTCCTCGAAGTCAAGCCCGATATGGAAATCGCCAAAACCGGCGAAGACCTCCATAAAAGTAGTAGGCTCATCCGCGATCTCGCCGTCGCACTCCAGTACCACTGACTCGTACACGTCCGCAGCCGTACGAAGGGGATCGCCAAGATGCATCGCGAAAGAGAAATCACAAAATTAGAAAAACCGAGAGATAAGAGAAAATTACGACGAGACGTAACGCTACTAACGCTCGACTGAAGAAAAGAACCAAACGACAAAACCATCTCCAACTAAAAAGCACCCAGTCAGCGAACTGAGATTAAATGTAATGATAGCCGAAATATTATATTGCAGAGCGCTAACGATATGCGCCTACCTGACGACGGTCGCAATATCTAACGACACACCACCGTACGAGATAACCACCTTCGCTCAGCAGCCTGGGATATATTTCGAAAAGGTCGGCAGAATGCATCCCGTCGAAGCTACGTGGAAACTAGTGATAAAAACCGACCTCACCCCGTTCACCACACGCCTAGAACAAATAAAGCGATGCGTCGAACGAACGGAAACAACGTGCGAAATACTGCTCGCACACAGCAGCACATGTAAAAATCTCCACGCCATAATCAGCAAAGGGGAAAAGAGACTACAACAGTTGACCGACAGACTAAAGACAGTGTACAAAACACCGAACAAACGACGCGGACTAATAGACGGAATAGGCGTCATTGCAAAAACGCTATTCGGAACAATGGACGCAGATGACGACAAGCTAATCAACGAACAACTATCATTGTTACAAGAGTCAGACAGAGCGACAAAACACGCACTACAGCACCAACTAAAAGTAATCAACGCTACTATAGGGCACATTAGCAACCTGGAACAAGTCATCGAAGAAAATGAAAACACCCTAAAAAACCTACTGGAAAAAAGTCAAAAGTACACTAGTCACACACAGTCGACGACACGACCTAGA
>NW_011954712.1:0-1072 GCF_000949405.1 Vollenhovia emeryi | reverse complement strand
CCAAATTCTGTTTATATCGAAGTCGTTGTTTAGCACGATTATTTTCTTTATCATGTTCATATTGAAGTCGTCTTTTAGCACGATTAATTTCTAATTTGTGCATTTGATCTATCAATTCATTAATATGTTCTCTTTTTTCTAACTCATATTGTTCTTTTTCATTAATATCTTCTGCTTTAGAACTCATTATTGATTGAACGTATTCTTTTGACGTGCTTTGCGTTTTTGAAAAACGTTTGCGAGCTGCGTCAATCTCTCTCGCTTTTATTACTGCTAATGGAAGTACTTTCTGAGGAACACCATATTTTAAATCTTGAGGAAAATGTTCAATCATATTGGATTCAAAAATTTTTATTAAATGTGAACGCATTAAACTGTGGTCATATTTAACTTTTTCGGGTTTAATGTTAAACAATAATAAAATGGCAAAAGCTATTGCGAAAACGCCACAATCATTACAGTTTGGTTGTTGTTGCACAGTAGGAAATCTGACAGGTTGTTTATCAAAAGAATAAGTTGGAAATAACCGTGTCAAAAAATCTTTATGATGTTTATGTAAATTCTTATTATTTAATGAATCGTAAATAAATAACTGTTTTGTGTCATAATAACTGCACACCCAATGTCCATCCGATAGACTAGATGAGCTATGTAAAATTTGTATGTTTTTTATTTTCCGCTACAGGCTGTATTGTATCGAGACATTGCACTCGCCATGTTGCAACAGGTCTATAATTTGAACAACTTTTTATAAGATATTCAAATTGCTCCATATGCACATCGTTTAACCATTCGCCTTGAGCAAGAAGCCTTTTTTATTCTGCCGACAACGTTATTTGTTTTTCTATTTGTTTAGACATTTTTATTTAATGTATTGGTACACAACCGGTGATTTGGTTGAGATTACAGCATCTAATTTTTATTAGCCCAGAATAATTTTTATAAACGCACAGCTTTGTCAGCGTATAGCAACTAATTTTTATTGGCGCACAGCAGCCTTCTGTCAAAGTATATATATATATTGGCGCACAGCAGCCTTCTGTCAAAGTATAGCAAGTAATTTTTATTGGCG
>NW_011954711.1:0-1072 GCF_000949405.1 Vollenhovia emeryi | reverse complement strand
AAGTCCGTGGCGCTCTACGGGGCCCCAGTTTGGGCCCCAAAACTCGCGGCATCGCGGCGCGCGCGCGCTCAGATGGCGTGTGCGTTTCGCCCGATAGCCGCGAGGATCTGTAGGGCGTACCGGACCGTGGCGTACAACGCGGCGGCGGTGATCGCTGGTCTCCCCCCGATGGAGTACGCGGCGGAGGAACATAGTAACATGTTCCTCGAAAGCCGCGACTCCGAGGGGAGACCCATAAGATGGTCGGCGACTCACCGTGCTCGGCAGAGACTCCGGTACCGGCGACGCACAATCGCCATGTGGCGATAGGCGCTCTTAGCCTCGGGGAACACACCCCGACCAGTGGGTCGACAGGGGATGGGGTGGGCTGTCTTTCCGGATGACCCAGGTGATGACGGGGCATGACTGCTTCGGACATTTCCTGGGTCGGATCGGAAAGGAGCAAGACTCCCGCTGCCACCATTGCAGCGCGGCGGACGACACCGCCCAACACACGTTGGGCGAGTGTCCGGCGTGGGCGAACGAGCGGGAGGCGCTCGTCCGCGTGCTAGGGCAGGACCTCTTCCTTCCAGCGGTGATTACCGCAATATTGGAAGAGGAAAGGTCCTGGCACGCGTTTGCCTCCTTCTGCGAGAAAGTTATCTCGCAGAAGGAGGCAGCGGAGCGGGAGAGGAGGGGCCAAATACCCCTCCCCCGCCCGCCACAGCAGCGGCGGCGGCAGCCCCGGGCTCGGGGAAGATACCCCCGGGCCCGGCCTGTCCGACCTGCCGCGGGGGATGGGGTGGGAGCTGGGTCAGATGGGGGGGACTGACGGGGAGACGCAATCTCCCCCAGTCTCCCCCCCCATGACGCGGAGCCGGGCGAGACTGTTACTCGCCCGCGCTCCCGCTCCCACTCCGCCCCCTACTCCGCCGCCCACACCACCGCCCTGACGGGCGGGGGAGGGGCTGCCCGCAAGCAGGCGGGTAAGGCCCCTCCCCGATTAGTGGGCGGAACACCGCCGAGGCGGTAAGGAGACGGCCCTCCCCCAAGAACAACGGGGGAGGCGGCCTGGTGCTGGCAGGCGGGAATT
>NW_011954710.1:0-1072 GCF_000949405.1 Vollenhovia emeryi | reverse complement strand
TCATTGACACTAGTATTACTTGACACGGCACTGAACAAAGAACCAATCAAAGCACGGAATATGATCTGACCAATCACTGCCCACGGATCATTTTGATCCGGATCATTTTACTCTGCGTCGCGAAAGCACCCCTTGTTGCTTACAAGGATAAAATGATACACTAGGGCATTTGGGTGATGTTTCTGAACGCAGCCCTACATGTACACGGAAGTGTAAAACATATTATATAATACAAAATGTAACGTATACATATATACACATGTGTACATACACGCGAAACGCAATACGCTGATTATTTTAAATATGGTAAATATAAAATGAGCATCTCCAAACGCCCATTCTCGTGAGAACGCAGCCATTAAAATTTTTCCGTCTCTCCGATTCAAATATACAAATAATTGCAATGACTACCCTAGTAGCACAGTGCATTGGGCAAACATTGGTTAAACATTGGCCCAATATAACCAAATATTGGGCCAATGTTTATCCAATGCACTGTGCTACTAGGGTAGTATCATGATAAGACACATCTGATTTTTATTATATGTAGTACCATCAGAATCGATGCTTTTAGTATTAAATTTACCAGTACTGTCAGAACAGACGCTTCTCAATTGTACTACAATCAGTACCGTCTGAATATATGCTTCTGGCTTAGTTTGCTAGTATCGTCAAAATAAACGTTTCACTGAGATGTGTTTTATCTCTAAAATATATTTGAAATATTATAACTTTTTTTCAATACTAGACAACACAAGCGCGCGCTTTGCGCGCGCCATTTGCTCTCTCTAAAAATTCGCATGGTTTGACAGCTGCAAATAACACGACTGAAGCATGTCGTATTGCACAAGCGAGACAGTCAATCAGTAAGAGCAGACGCTTCTAATTTTTATTACAATTAGTACCGTCCAACTAGACACATCTGATATGTACATATTTTCCCAGTACCATCAGAATAGATGTTTCTGGGATTTATGTACACCAGTACCGTCAGAAGAGACGCGTCTGGTTTCTGTTATATGTAGTACCATCAGAATCGATGCTTCTAGTATTAAATTTACCAGTACTGTGG
>NW_011954709.1:0-1072 GCF_000949405.1 Vollenhovia emeryi | reverse complement strand
ACCCTTTTTCTATAGTTTACGTAATTTTAAAATTTTGATATAACAACTTCTTTCGGGCTTCACGAGCGCTACAATTTTGGTCCTTATAACTATAGCTCTAAGTCTCATCGCTTTCCAGATATTAACTAACATTTTGATTTTTGTATAATAATTTAAAAATTTGATATAATAACTTCTCTCTATCTTAACGAGTGCTATAATTTTGGTTGTATAACTATGGCTCTAAATCTTATGGTTCCCTAGATGATAACTAAAATTTGGTCGTACGTACGATCTGCTAATAATTTTAAGATATATAAGTTCTTACAATAATTGTTATATAATAGATAATTAGTTGAACAAAGCGTATTACGTGGTTGAAGCAATTGTTAATATAAAAGATAATGTTATAGGGTAATATTGTTATGTGTAATATATGAATGGTGTGAGAAGCTTCCCTATAGAGTATTAATATCAGGCGTAATTCTATAAAAACTTAATGTACTATAAATGGTATCGCGTAATAATGTAATTAAGCAACTTATAATTAATATAAATGAAGAATATCGCATAAACGGTATCTTATAATGATACGTAATATAGTATTTTAATAATAAAAATAGCGAAATGTGTCGGTATGAGTTAATGGAATATGCTTGAATAATGGTATATGAAGTATAAAAGCAAATATTATAATTATGAAAGCAAAATTACTTCGACGAATGTCGGTGAAATGATATAAGGATATATAATGGTAGTGTCTTAATAATTAAGTGATAGTACATATTCGCACACATGAGATAATAATTGAAAATATTATACTTAAAGTAATTGTTATAATTAGAAAATCGGAAAATTTTCACGGGACGTTACACCTCCCCCCTTATTTAACAATGTATCCCGACACTTTGTTAGGGATACATTGTGAATCGCCGCTGCGATTCAATAAATCAGGGTACAGGTGTGGCGCGGAATTTCCAGCATGATTAATATTTGGAGTGGTTACGAAGGGGTTGTATGTGTGAGTCTCTCCTGGGCAGGTGCAGCAGTGACGTGGTGGAATCAACACCTCTGGCAGGTGTGTATCGGAGTA
>NW_011954708.1:0-1071 GCF_000949405.1 Vollenhovia emeryi | reverse complement strand
AATATTATCCACTTTATATAACACTTTGTTTAATTTCCATAGAATCTGCCTTTTAAAATCTAAAATTAATGTGCATTATTTAGTTGATCAAATTACCTAAATCTTGATAACTGAGCTGAATTGACTTATAACGTGTCTAAACTTTTTTGCTTAAAATGATCTTTAAAACACATTCTAGAAGTTTGTCAATTTCCTTGTAGAATATCTTGTATATTTGTTTAATATATCAAATATATCAATTATCATTAGTAGTTTTTTCAAAACTTACCATAAATATCAAAATGTTCATTATTAGTATTTGCAACAGAATTTTCTGTATGTCGTGTTACACCATTTATAACAATGTTATATGTATCATTTGGATCTAAAAAATAAAGTATAAATGGTATTTAACAAATATCATATGTATGTAATCTGCATACACAAATATATCGTGCGTGTATTTAATACTTACCATTATTGTTCAACACATTAAAGGAAGTATTTTCGCGTAATATATTTCTCGTATTTTGTATAGATGTGCTGAATAGCTCTTTCTTATTTGACACAAAATGCTCTTTTAGCGGAAAAGCAGGCAGAATTTTATGTTGTGGAGTACTATTATCTTTATCTTCGGAGAAAGATAAATCTTCAGAAGACGACAAATTTCTTTTTGTTTTTAAATATCTTTTCTTTTTTTCTTGAGTACTATTTTCTTTATCTTCGGAGAAAGATAAATCTTCAGAAGATGACAAATTTTTTTTGGCTTTTAAACGTCTTTTCTTTTTTCTTTGTTCTCTCAATTCATTTGATGATGTAGCAGTATCATCTATATTGGATGTATCCTCTGCACGAACTAATTTTTCTATACCTTCTGCATACGTATCTGAATCATTTAAAAATAAAATAAAATAATAAAAGTTGCATATAAGAAAGAAAAATTTATGTACATTATTTATTTACCTGCAGTGCCAAAGACTTTTTTAATTGGTATCTCCTCCCAATCTAATTTTTCCCGTGGCATCTCTTTTGTCATAATGGCTTTATTAATACGGAGTTTCGTTTTAAAATGGGTAGGCCAAATGCTTGACG
>NW_011954707.1:0-1071 GCF_000949405.1 Vollenhovia emeryi | reverse complement strand
TACTACTCCTTTGTACTGTATATGTTACTTCATTCTGCCAATAAATGCTACTATGTTTGACTAAATAAGTACGTTCCTTTAACACCATACCAATGCAGTGAGTCACCTTCATAACTAGCTGATTAAACTTTACTTTCAGTTGCTTTCATACAAAAAACAAGTTGAAGGAATAAAAAATTTAGTTCAAATAAAGGAGTAACTTAGTTGGCCATATGCAACCCCGAAATTTAGTTTCAGTTAACTCGATTCTACTTGGTGTTACCAATCTTTTTTTTCAGTGTACTTGCGTGCGCAGTGAGACCACTCGGACCAAGTCATCCTTTCCGCGTATTAGCTCGGTAATCCGACCGAGCCTCCACTGAGTTGGAGGTGCATTGTCATCGCGAATGAGCACTAAGGCCCCTATCTTTAAGTGAGAGTTAGGACAGGCACGTCTCCATTTTGATCGGAATTGCAATTGTGTCAGGTATTCACGAGACCATCGTTTCCAGAAGCTCTGAACGAGCTGAGTCAATAGTTGATATCTACGCAAACGGTTCGCGGTCAATGAGGTGACGTCCCTCTCCGGTAACGCCACGATCGGCGCTCCTATCAGAAAATGCCCCGGCGTAAGGGCTGCAAAATCGTGCGGATCGGTCGACATGGGCGACAACGGTCGGGAATTCAAGATTGCCTCTATCTGAGCGAATACAGTGGTTAGCTCCTCAAAACTCAATGATGTCTGATTGATTGTTGTTTTGAATAGATTCTTTGCGGCCTTAACAGCTGATTCCCATATTCCTCCCATATGGGGGGAGTACAGGGGAATGAATTTCCATTCTATAGATTGCTCCGCCGCGAATTCAAGTAAATTTGAATTATACGTTTTCCATCCGCCATTTTGAATTTTGAAAATCTGGTACCGGATTTGTATTCAGCGACCTCCATAACCCCCCGAGTAATGAGACTCGTTCAAGTAAATTTGAATTTTACGTTTTCCATCCGCCATCTTTAATCCGCCATTTTGAATTTTGAAAATCTGGTACCGGATTCGTATTCAGCGACCTCCATAACCCCCCGAATAATGAACTC
>NW_011954706.1:0-1071 GCF_000949405.1 Vollenhovia emeryi | reverse complement strand
AAACTTCCCGCGTTTCGAGTTGTCGACTCCCGTGATCTCGCGTAGATCTCCGCATAAGTGCGATGTTGCCCCGCTATCCAGACACCATTTTGTGTCGCGTGCGTCCGCTTCCGCGCGAGATGCTACCTTCACGTCGGGGGGGTACTTCCATGGCACACAGAAGCACGTCTTCAGTATTCTTCGCTGACGTTTGTGACTCTTCTGGTTTCTTGCTTTTACAGTCCGCAGCCTTGTGTCCTTTTTCCTTGCATCGATGACATCGAAACTTGAATTCTTCTTTGTTTCCCGACTTCGGTTTTCTCACCTTGTCCTTGTTCATGTATCTTCCTTTCCTTGCCATTAGGGCGTTCTGCACGGCGCCTCTTGCGTCGTTCTTTCGGGCGTCGCTTTCTTCTATCACGAGACACGGTAGTGTCTCGCGCCAAGTGTAAGCGAAGCTAGTACCACGCGCGCGAGACCGACCGTGTAAGTTTACGCGAGTACACGACTTGACGGGCTCTCAGATTTTTTTTTCTCAACAATGGCTGATCCCACGAACTTGAGACTGCGCTTAATCGACAGCTTGGGTACGATTTGCATAATAAAACTATTTTTACTTTTTTCCTACGTGCCCCATGAGTAGAGATATTGCAATGCAAAGTCCACGAGTCTGAATTTTCACGTAATTTTTATTAAGAACCATCGTCATCGTCGTCGTGGTCGTCGTGGTCAACCAGGTCAAATTCCATCTCACTTTTCTGCCGCAACGTGGCATTGGCGCTGCTGTCGCGTATCTCACGTAGCGTCTCGCGCCAAGTTTGAATAAGTCTAGGTGTATTAATACCGTAGTTTTCGGTGTCTAGGTGTATTAATACCTTGAACTGGATGTCCACGTATCCCAGGTCGCCGATGACGACGTCCAGGCAGTGCGCCTTGAACTCGACGTCCACGTATCCCAGGTCGCCGATGACGACGTCCACATAGTGCGCTCCGTAGTTTTCGGTGTCTAGGTGTATCAATACCTTGAATTCGATGTCCACGTGTCCCAGGTCGCCGATGACGACGTCCACATAGTGCGCTCCGTAGTTTCGG
>NW_011954705.1:0-1071 GCF_000949405.1 Vollenhovia emeryi | reverse complement strand
CAATTCGAGCGCGTGGCGAGATGTGCGCATAGCAATATCGATCGCCAGGCGGTCACGTCTTGCCACGCGCTCGAATTGGGCGGTAGGCCGGCCTAAGACAACGATTTTTAATAATTAATTACTCGTTAACTATTACGAAAATTGCAAAATGGTACAGGACTTTTCCGTTCATCTCGACCCGTTCTACCTTCTCAAAAATTTTGTCGGATATGGAAAGACACCCTGTATACATAATAATTTCTCGACGGGAACATGGACGTAAGAATCTCTGGACTTCAGAAGTTAGCGAGTATAGACTTGTCTAGTCTTTCGGGAATCATCGGATATACGGCGGAAATACCCGACGGTGACCTCTTGTAGAAAGAGATACCAAGAGGACAGAAAAGGAGAGCACTCTCGCCCCCCTTACCGTAAATTTAACAGCTCCCTTGCCCGTCCTCCCACTTCGTGCTCGGTCCAGAGATTCTTAGGTCCATGGTTATACCACAGTCATAGTATAACTAGTAGTTGCACTCTCTGTCAGCACCTTTGATCTGGGCGTTCTCAATTTTCCGCCATGTTTTTATTCGCGCCAACAGTGTATCAACGGTTAAAAGTGCCTGGGCCCTTTTCAGGATCGTATCCAGGAAAGGCACATACGAACTGGCATACATTATTTATTGTAAATAGAAATAGCCTATGAAAAAAATGTTCTAATAAAAGTAATTAATGTAATTACTTGCTCCAACGTATAAAAGTATTTACGCGTTATTCGTCAACACTGCGAATTTTTCAATGTCACACCGACTTTGCACTAACACACGTACAAAAATCTTGTGATTGGACAGAATAAAAACATGTCGGATGCGCAGTACGGATCGGTGCGAACGTGAAACAAAAGAGCGAGTGCCACTACTGCCCGTACTGGTTATACTGGTTATACTGTGCCACAGTATACCACAGTATAACCAGTATGGGCACTCCCTGTCGGCACCTTTGATCTGGGCGTTCTCACTTTTCCGCCATGTTTTCATAAGCGCCAACAGTGTATCAACTGCTAAAAGTGCCTATGTATATATATATCAGTACAAA
>NW_011954704.1:0-1071 GCF_000949405.1 Vollenhovia emeryi | reverse complement strand
GACCGATCCCTCAATAACAAGACAGTAAGGAAATGAGAGGTTGTCGACCCACGAGAGGTCACAGTTGCACGATGAACTATTCCCCTTCATTTTTACGACTTAACAATCTCCCATATTTATGATCTAACAATCTTCCCCTTTTTACAATCTAACCATCTTTCCTTTTTACGATCTAACAATCTTCGTTTCCACGAACTAACAATCCTCGTTTCTACAAACTGACAATTCTTCTTCATTTTTATGACCTGTCAAACTCTCAAAACCCACGATGACAAGTGGTATCAGACCTCCTAATGAATAAATTCCATTAACGTCACCGCATTACGAACTACAGCCGCGCTCTAGAAGAGATAATTAAACTTAGTTTATTAGTAACCAATATGAGGACTGGTACTCTTTGTCACAAAAAACAGGCGACAATCGGGCGGCACCGAATCCCCACTAGAAAATAAGTTAGAAAATTGTTGCTCCGATCCACCAATAAGCGCCAGCCAGATCAGCGTATTCAACCCTCTCCCTACGAAAAATAGAGTATATATACCCTGATTCCGCGGAGGAAAGACCACTTAACTTCGCTAGTAAAACCATAACCGGTGACATAAGTCGTGCGAGTCTGTACAACCGTCCTGGGGCCACCGTCATAGAGAAGACCAAGTCCTCGTCTATCGCCAACAGCCGAGGCCTCCCACGGGCTTTCTGACAATCAGAGGAAGACGACAACCTCTTCGTCCATCCCGAAGTCTTCCACGAGTGGCCGCCAAGCAGCGCTACTCCTCGACCAACGCTATCAAATTATCAACTACGAGTAAGTCCTCTTTCCTCCACTAACAAACAAATCGAGGCCTAGTACTTAACTTATAAGAGACCCCTATAACCCCAAAAAAAAAATTTGTAAAATCCGCGATTAACCCGATAAAACTCCACGGTTACAGTGGACCAAGACCTCGCGCTCGCCGAACTAGACGGGGGGTTGGAGCAAATTCATCAATTCGCCCAACAGCTCCTACGCGAAATAGAAGCGGACATCCAAGCGCCTAGGTTTTTAGATTTCTCTCCCCCTGCTTACGACCA
>NW_011954703.1:0-1071 GCF_000949405.1 Vollenhovia emeryi | reverse complement strand
GGGGCAATAAAGAGACTCCAGGATGATTTGCTATGGGCAGTCGTCAAGGCTCGAATTGTACAAGTAAACTTGCCATCTCGTAATCATTCCAATCTTATGTACATAGGACGATAAGAGAGTGTGTATCGTCGCAAGGCAGCTCCTGCTATAATAATTTCAATGCCAAGTTGCCTTACTCGTTATTTCTAGAGAGCAGGCGCTTAAACTCTTGGACAATCAATCCGCTTATTACTGCTTTTGTACGGAGAAAAGACTGGAATTGTTGAGGAGAGAGGCTATAAAGTGTGGACAAGTACCTAAATATGACAATAGGTGTCGACATTTTACCAAGGATCAAGTAAAGGAAATGCTCTGGAAAAATATCACTTATTGTATTAGATTTAAGGTATTTAAGGTCTCTTCTAAACTTATAAATGTTGCATATCTCGCAATATAATTGTTGCATATCTCGCAATCAGTTGGTGTCCACACCGGCGGCCTTTCACGACATAGTTTACGGCGACGTGTTGCATGATCTTACCAAGTCCGAGGGAGATCCAGTTATCATAAAATCAGATGGCTATCCCACTTACCATTTTGCAAATGTAGTCGATGACCATTTTATGGAAATATCTCATGTCTTACGGGACGTTGAATGACAAGTTTCTACACCTAAGCATATTATGCTTTACAAGTAAGCTATTTTACTTGAGAGAGAGAGAGAGAGAGGACAATTAAATTCTTACAAAATTTGACTAGAAATCTTGTCTATCGTGCAGAGCGCTTGGCTGGAATCCTCCCATATATGGACACTTACCTTTTAATATTAAACGCGGATGGATCCAAGTTGTCCAAGAGACAGGGTGACATCAAAATCGAGTCATTTAGGAAACAGGGTATTTTTCCACTAGCGTTATTGAATTACGTGATAGGGGCTGGTGGTGGTTTCCACAAAGAACGAGAAAACCAACATCTTTACAGTTATCAAGCATTAATTAAACAAATCTTCATAAACAGGTAATTACGACCTGGTACTTTTGTACGTCGAGTTTTCTTCACGCGGTCCGAGAATATATATAGATATATATATAT
>NW_011954702.1:0-1071 GCF_000949405.1 Vollenhovia emeryi | reverse complement strand
ATACAAAATACATGAAAATAAGAATATCAGCAAGTATGATGCATTAAATTTGGACATGGCTGAAAAAACAAGACTTATAAGAGAGGATCCTGTAACTTGTGTCAGATATATAGAGGAGAGATTTGGTCAAATTATGTCTATTCTACAAAATGAAAATGGACCATTTGAACAAAACTATGTAGTTGACTACTTTCAAAGAAGGGAATTTCAAGCAAGAGGAACAGTTCACACACACAATCTATTATATTGTAAAAATGCACCAATTTACGATGAGGATAATGAGGATGGAAATAAAACATTAATTCAATGGATTGATAAATACATTTCATGTTCCTACGATGATAATAATCCATTAATACGTATGCAAATACATCGACATAAACCAACATGCTATAAAGGACGTAAAAATAAATCGGTATGTCGATTCAATATACCAATTTTTGTGATGAAAGAAACAATGATTCTGAAACCATTAGAAAATAAGCATGAAATTAAAACTTACAAAAATAATCGTAAAAAAATTAATGACCTAATGCAGATATTTTTTGAAAATAAGGTACTAGTTTCTTTCGAAGAGATGTTAAAACAATTAGAAATGAACGAAAAAGAATATATTAATACAATTAGAAGCACGTTATCTAGGATAAAAATATTCTTGAAAAGACAAAGCAATGAAGTTGCGATTAATGCATATAATATTAATATATTGACTCTTCTGGAATCAAATATGGATATACAATTTGTTTTAGATCCATATAGTTGTGCTTCATACATGATTAATTATGTAACAAAAATTGATGCTGGACTATCACGATTGTTAAAAGAAGCATCTAATGATTTGGAAAATGGCAATCTGAATATTAGGCAAAAGTTACGAAAAATTGCTAACGTTTTTATAAATGGTAATACTATGTCAGCACAAGAAGCAGTATATCACGTTCTGAGCATGCCACTTACATTGTGCAGTAGAACTGTTATATATATTAACACTGCACCACAAAATGAGCGTGTACGTATGTTAAAAAATGAAAAAGATTTAAAAAAAATTGATATGGATTCCACAGATATATA
>NW_011954701.1:0-1071 GCF_000949405.1 Vollenhovia emeryi | reverse complement strand
ACATTTTGTAACGGAGGAGTTCGCCCGAAGTATAAGGCTACCGGTACGTCCGTGTCGTATTCCAGTCGGCGCGATTGACGACATGAACACCACATCGAACGGCGCGATTGAATTTTCCTTTCACTCGATTCACAATGATTTCCAGAAAAAACTTTTATTTTTGATAGTCCCGAAAATCGCAGAAAGAGTTCCGAACGCGACGTTTCCACGCGAAACAATTAATATACCGTCGAATTTAAGGCTAGCAGATCCACAGTTTCATTTACCTCGACCGGTCGATATAATCATCAGATCCGGGGCAACTCTGTCCTTATTATCAATCGGACAAATTAATCTTTCTCGAGATAATTGTGATTTATTTTTACAAAAGACTCAGCTTGGATGGGTCGTGGTCGGCGGGGCAACGTCCCCCGACGGAAGGCGAATTGTCTCATGTAAATTAACAGAATTGACGGAACAAATCGCGAAATTTTGGCTTTTGGAAGACACAACCGCGAAACCATTTGAAGTATCGGAGGACCCGGAATGCGAACTTCATTTCACACAGAACACGACACGTGATAATTCCGGGCGTTACACCGTGCGACTACCGTTTCGTCCAGCGGAACGAGAATTTGGAAATTCGCGAGCGATTGCGTTGCGTCGGTTTTACGGACTCCGGAAGAGGCTCGACGCTAATCCAGTACTTAAACAAGAGTACGAACGCGTAATGAACGAATACATTGACTTAGGCCACATGTCGTTGATATCAGACGAAGCCGAGGGCGGATATTATCTTCCTCACCACGCAATTACAAAATCCACAAGCAATACGACAAAAGTGAGAGTTGTTTTCGACGCTTCGGCGAAAACCAATAAAGGAATATCGCTTAATGATACGTTAATGACCGGTCCCACAATTCAGAGTAAGCTTTTCGAACATCTGGTGCGATTCCGCACACATAGATATGTTCTCACTGCCGACATCGAGAAAATGTACCGGCAAATTTGGGTGCATCCGAACGACCGCCAATATCAGAAGGTCTTTTGGTATCACGAGAGTCATATTCGTACTTTCCAACTGAATACCGT
>NW_011954700.1:0-1071 GCF_000949405.1 Vollenhovia emeryi | reverse complement strand
ATTATACCGATTACTTTCCGTACTCCGATTAAGACCTGTATTATACCGATTACTTTCCGTACTCCGATTAAAACCTGTATTATACTGATTATTTTCCGTACTCCTGTACCGTATTCTAATCCATCTAATCATATCCTGCTTTTCTTTTATATTTACCTACAGGGCGGACTCATTGTATTTACTAATCCTCTCTTTCTTCTGTATTTACCTATAGGGCGTACCTATTGTAACTACCACGATTCCTTTATATTCTATCCTCTGAATAAACCACGTTCCTATTTGTTAAACCGAAAACACCTGTAAGACTTATTTCCGATCCCTTCCAAGCGACCTCTTCTATCTACGAATTAAGATCTACCTCCTCAATTAAGCAAATTAAATCTACCTCGCCTCCTTTCCTCCCGACGGCCCTGGAGCTGAGCATATTCGGCAACAGGAGGAACGGAGGAACCATTTACTCGAACCGTTCACACAGCACGTCAAAACACCGACCGCGAGAACGCTAGCTCCTCCGACCGTCAATCGGAACCGCGCGTCCGATTGAAAATAATTCCTGCCGGAATCCTGTCCGGAACCGGGAGGAGCTAGATCAAATAACGTTCGTTACAAAATAATAAAAAATAAATAATTAATAATTAATAAATAAAAATAAATTATGTAATTATACATAAAAATATAGATATATTATGCTGAAAAAGTAATAATTACTTTATAAATTAAATATAATAGTTATCATTTAACTATAAATAAAACATTCATATTTGCAATATTATCTGTATACAATATACTACACATAGACACATACACACTCTCTCTCTCTCTCTCTCTCTCTCTCTCTCTCTCTCTCTCTCTCTCTCTCTCTCTCTCTCTCTCTCTCTCTCTCTCTCTCCCTCTCTCTAAATAATATTACCTAATATTATATCCTTTTCCTTCTTCTTTTCTCATGCCTTGTGTGTTATAAATTTTCTCTCTCCCAGTCTCTCTCTTCCTTTTTTATTTTATTATATTCGTTTAAATTTCCTCTTCTTAAATTTTAAAGGAACCTTTTTCCTTTCTTTCTTTTTATTCTCT
>NW_011954699.1:0-1071 GCF_000949405.1 Vollenhovia emeryi | reverse complement strand
TCTTAACCAATCACCAAAGCTTACATACACATACGATGACTACGCGCAAGAATTAAAGGAAAGAATACGCGCAGCAAATCAAATAGCAAAAGCTAATTCCAAAGAAGAAAAAGAGAAGAGCAAAAAATATTACGATAAAAAAGCAAAGGAAGCAAGTTTCAAAATAGGAGATAAAGTACTTTTGTTAGACGAAACCCTACGAAGAGGAAGATCTAAAAAGCTAGAACCCCAGTGGATCGGACCTTATATAATATTAGAAAAACATAACGAAGTGAATTACTCTATAAAAATGGGACGTAGGACAATCCGCGTACACGCGAACAGACTAAAACCATTTATAGACCACTAAAATAAACAGACACTCACCTACCCCCAAACTTCATGAAAGTCCTCGTCTTCCTCAAGAATAAGAACAGGAGCCTCGGACGAGGAAGACACACCATCCCCTTCCACAATTTCATCCTCAACACCTGCGCCGGCCGTAGTAACAGAACCCAAGGAGACAGGCGGCACGGGGAAAACCTCCAAACTCCCCGAGGAAACGGAGATAACGTCCGACGCTTCAGACAAATCACTAACGACAACCATTCCGAGCGAGTCTGAGGAACGATCGTCCGAAGAACTCCACTCGGAGTCACTATCGGACAAAACCACAGCGCAATCCTCCTTCGTGGAGTCGCCGGGCTCCGCAGATCCCTCGCAAGGCGACATCCCAGACAAAGACTCGTACCAGGAAAGGAACTCAGCGGGCGTCGGAAAAGTCTCCGCGACGATGTCCAGTAAATCAGCGGCGTAAGCGCTGAAATCGCCGACAAAGTCGAAAACAGACTCGTCCATCAACAAGCCGACAGGATCGACTTGATCCACCACCCGTTGAGCCACCTGCTCCAAAACGTCGGCTACAGGCACTCCACCTCCGTCGGCCACAGACACTCCAGCTTCCACCGGCAGAGGACGCCCGAACCACTGCCAACATTTACAGCAGGCACTTCGGAGCTAGATACCGCCTCACCGTTGACAGACATAACGAACGAACTGCTCAAGCGACCAAAAAACGACTGAGAAAAGAAC
>NW_011954698.1:0-1071 GCF_000949405.1 Vollenhovia emeryi | reverse complement strand
TTGATTTAAAAAATATCCTAAATCTATAATACATTTTCCCGGAATATTGACACTCTCTACACGAAATGCATCTATATTGCTATCTATTATTAAACTATCATTTTCTTCAGTCTCACTGTCATCTTCTAATATTTTTTCTAATTCGTTATCATGTAATGTATCTGTCATTTTTTCCTTATCAATTTCAATTTCAATACCCATTGCAGCTAATTTTTCATGCATAATAACATCTTGAAGAGCTTGCTCATCTTTGTCTACCTGCATTGCATTTTTATGTATATCTATATTTGTATTATTCTGTAATTCATTTTGTACTTCATTGTCATTGATGTTTTCAATTTCCATTACATTAATTTCTTTAAATTTTTGTTGTTTCCTATAAATATATTAATTCATCTGATGTAGATGATCGATACATGCTTAAATATACATACACATTATCCAATTATTAATATCTCGCCGACAGAATGCATACAATTATTGTCCTTTTAACCCTTTCCACTCCGAATTATATATCATATATTGGTTTGGACTTGAAAAAATGTCGAGTGAGATTCAACAAAGGAACTCCTGAGATAAAAGCTGATGTCGAGTCACACTCGACATAGGAGTGCAAAGGGTTAATAAGAAACCAGCTAAGACATACAAATGTTATTAGCTCATATTATTGTAATAAAGTTACCTCTTATTAACCGCCCATTTTCGCCTACTTAATCGCTTACACGATGTTCGATACTTTTTGGATTTTCGTCTTCTTCCATAAAGTCTTCCATAGTCGTCGTGACTTACCTTTGCATTTACTTCGTTTGCTTCTTTTATTACGGAGGTTGAAGAATATTCAACAACGCTTTTACGCGTCTCCATAATTCTGATAAGTACTCCGCACACAAAATCACGAAAAAGCAATCCTGATCTGCTCAAGACTCGATCGTTATTGTTTTGCTTCCTCATAGAGGAAGCTTTGTTTCGATGCGAAAATTTTTTTTTGGGTTTTCTATGCCAATGGGTTTAGAATGTTTAAAAAACTAAAAAAAATACACTTATTTAATAAATGTGGGTGTGTGTGTGCGA
>NW_011954697.1:0-1070 GCF_000949405.1 Vollenhovia emeryi | reverse complement strand
AGGGATGAAACCGAGATGGCGACCACTAAAAAAGTAACGAAGGAAAAAAAGGATCCCAAGCCCTCGACCTCGGTGGAGGGAGGAGGGAGTGGGGGAAAGGCTGGGAGCGGGACGACGGCCATGGCTGGAAGGAAGGAGGCCGACTGGACCCTCCCGGCAGAAGAAGATGATGGATGGGAGGACTGGGTGCCTGCGTTTGGGGAGCGGATTATCCAACGGTCTGAGGTGTGCGGCAAGCTGCATGAGGAGTTGCGGTGCCTCACCCCTTATGAGGCAGCAGGGAGGATCCTCCAATTGGCAGAGGATTGGAAGGGGTACACCCTTGACGAAGATGACGAGCCCTGGTGGAGGGAGGTCCCCTCGGAAACGAGGGAAGACCTCGACATCTTTGTCAGGGAGGTGTGCGTGGGGGCTTATAACCTGGCCCTCAAGCTGGAGGCCGCAGTGAACAAGGTGGAGGATCTCCAGGAACAGAACGCCAATCTTAAGGCCCTCGTGGCTCAGTCGGTTGGTGTATTCGAGGAGGACCGTAAGGCCAGCCAGGAGGCCATACAGGAGGGGGAAGAAGAGAGGAGAGCCCTAGAAGAGCGGGTCGAGCAACTGGCGGCCCAACTGGCGGAAGTCCAGCGGAACTCCTCCCTCCTGACGAAGGAGAGGCCTGTCATGAGGGGGGTGTCCACACAGACGGAGGACGGACAAGCCCCGAACACCGGGGGCACTTCGCAGGGGACGCGACGAGAGGAGGAAACGAGGGTGCCGGAATGGGCGAGGAACCTCAGGGATGAGGTCTCCCGAGGAATGGGTGCCCTCGCTGAGAGAATGGGGGACCTCGAGAGACGGCTGGGCGGGCCGGCTGCCCAAGACGACAGGGGCAAGCCGCCTCCCCAAGAGAAGGAGAAGGAGATGAGCGGGAATGGGAGGAAATCTCCTGATCAGCCGGCTGCCAAGAAGCCGGAGAGAGGAAGAGAGGCAGGGCGGTTTCCGGTGGGAGAAGGCAGCAAGGTGGCTGCAAAACTCCCGCGCAGCCCTCGGAAGACCGCCGCTGTCTCCATAACCGTCCCCAACGGGAT
>NW_011954696.1:0-1070 GCF_000949405.1 Vollenhovia emeryi | reverse complement strand
TTATATTTCTCCTTAGTTTAACCCAATCTACCACTATTTTCAAGGTGGCTACTTTTGCATCAGACACCCTGTATAAGGGCCGGACTCAAATAGTTTCGGAGATACAGGCTGAGAAAGGATACAAATAATAAATATATGGTAATTCTTCAGTATAGCTGCTCCACCTCCAAAATCAATCAGATTGGTCTCATTCGACGCGTTTTTCAACGAGAAACAACTTTTTCCTCAGACAAAATCGTTGCTCTGCCCTGCGAAGCGAGATATTAATTGTTAAAGTTGACAACTTTTAGAGTTAGGAAATCTGTCATACCGATGAAATGTAGCGACACAACATGGGTTTTCGACTTTCCACGTGAAGCGAGATCCACTCCACACCTCAGACATGGTTTGGGTAGGGTTATATCTTAACGAAGTGGAGCCCCCCCGATGGGGGGGCGGAACATACTGTCTCCACGCATGTACTTCCGCTGTTGTACTGTTCCACATGGGTTTGCAACTTTCCACGTGAAGCGAGATCCACTCCACACCTCTGACATAGGGTGGGTAGGGTTATATGTAACGAAGTGGAGCCCCCCCGAAGGGGGGGCGGAACACACTGTCTTCACGCATACATTTTTCCATCTACATTTGGTGGAGGGGAGTGACTTATATGTAGGTAGAAAAATGTATGCGTTGAGACAGTATGTTCCGCCCCCCTTCGGGGGGGCTTCACCTCGTTAAAAATAGCCCTACCCACCCTATGTCAGAGGTGTGGAGTGGATCTTCACGTGGAAAGTTGCAAACCCATGTGGAACAGTACAACGGCAGAAGTACATGCGTGGAGACAGTATGTTCCGCATGACAGATTTTCTAACACTAAAAATTGTCAACTTTAACAATTAATATCTCGCTTCGCAGGGCAGAGCGACGATTTTGTCTGAGGAAAAAGTTGTTTCTCGTGAAAAACGCGTCGAATGAGACCAATTTGGTTGATTTTGGAGGTGGAGCAGCTATACTGAAGAATTACCATATATTTATTATTTGTATCCTTTCTCAGCCTGTATCTCCGAAACTATTTGAGTCCGACCCTT
>NW_011954695.1:0-1070 GCF_000949405.1 Vollenhovia emeryi | reverse complement strand
CCCTCCCTCTCTCCGATTCTCCACTCTCCTTCTCCCTCTCCTATCCCCTTTTCCCATATCCATTCCCTCCCATCCACCCACATTCTCCTATTCTCCACCCTCACCCTTCTCCCCCTGCTTCTCTCTACTCTAGCTCTTTCCACCATCTTCCACCTTATCCTCCTCTCCTCCATACTTAAGTCCTCGTCCACCTTTAGCCCCCATTTCTCTCTTAACAAGTCTGCCTTCAGTAACACCTCGTCCCTATCCTCCTCCTCCCCTACCTCCGTAATCACCACCACTCTCCCTCCCTCGCCTAACCTCTCTATTATCTCCCCTATATCTATCTCCCTACCTATTGTATTTTTTACCGCTCTCCTGATCCTCCATAACCTTTCCTCCCTGTCCTTGCCCTCTACTCCTCTCCACACTAATCTTCTCCCCCTGTCTACCTCCTTTTTCTCCCCTACCTCCCCTCCCCCTCTTCCTCGTCCCTCTTCCACCCCCCCTCTCTATCCCTCCCCCTTTTACCTTCCTCCTGCTTATCCTCTCCTCCCCTTCCCCCCTCCCTCTCCTTTTCCTCCGCTCTTCTTTCTTCAGCAAGTTTGCCTCCTTCCTTCCTCCTCGTCTCCTTCCTCTCCGCTTCCGTCCTCGGTCCTTCCTTGCTTTCCTCCTTCCTTGTCCCCTTCTCCTCTCTCTTCCTCTGCCGCTCCTCGTCCGCCTCCCTCTCTCTCTCCCTCTGTTCCTTGTCCTTCTCTTCCCTTGTCCATCTCTCCATTCTCCGTTGTTCCTCTCTCCTCTCTCTCTCCTCTCTCCTCTCCATCACTTCTCTTATTCTTCTCACCTCTCTCGTCAGATTCCTCAGCTGCCATATTACCTCATCTTCCCGCTCCTCTTTCCATCTATTTCGTGCCTCCTCCTCTCCTCTCTCTCTTCCCCTCGCCGCCTCTTCTTTCTCCCTGCTCATCTCCTTCCCTCTGCCGCCTCTGCTATCTCCTTCTCTCCTTTCTCCTCCGCTCGTCCCTCTCTCTCCCCTCAGCTCTTCCTCGTGCTCTGCCTACGTCCCACCTTCTTCTCTCCTCCTCCTTCTG
>NW_011954694.1:0-1070 GCF_000949405.1 Vollenhovia emeryi | reverse complement strand
CAACGATTGCAGACAAGCGATGCTAGAAAACTTGAAGTGATCGGATGCATATTGCCATACAAGGCCCAACGTTCGCGTCTCGCTGTCTTTGTCAGATGATAGAATGAATTCCCTTAGAGGATATAACGATGAATCGTCTTGAAGGCTTGACTCATTGGAAACCCACTTGCGTAGCTCAAATCGGCCTTCTGTGAGCAGCTGAGAGGTCTCGGTCTTGATAGTTAATGCTTGTTGCAATGAGTCGGCACCAGTAACCAAATCAGCGACGTAGAAGTCACTTAGTACAGCTTTGGCTCCGATGGGAAACTTGAAGATATTGTCCTCAGCTAACTGCCTGAGGGCACGAATGGATAAAAATGCTGCAGACGCAGTGCCATATGTGACAGTCATCAGTTCAAATGTTCGAATTGGTTCATCTATAGAATTACGCCACAAAATGCGTTGAAGAGCAGTTTGACTGGGATCAACCAAAACCTGTCTGTACATCTTGGCGATGTCAGCAGTCAAGGCATACTTGAATGTACGGAATCTGGCCAATATCGAAAAAAGATCATCCTGGATGGTAGGGCCAACCATTAGTACTTCATTTAAAGAAACTCCAGATGAACTTTTGCAGGAGCCATCGAAAACGACTCTCATTTTGGTTGTAGTACTTGTCTCCTTATATACAGCATGGTGTGGGAGATAGTAGGTTTTATCGACGGATTCCAAAGGATGTGTTACCTCTCGCATGTGCCCGAGATCGATGTACTCTTGCATGAAATGCTTGTAATCCGTGTACATCTTTGGTGTGTTTACAAGTCGCCTTTCCAAGGATTTGAAACGACGTGTAGCTATATCCCTAGATTCTCCAAGACTAATTAATTTATCTGATTTGATTGGTAGCTGCACTATGAAGCGTCCGTCGCTGGTGCGCTTCACCGTGTCCTGAAAGAACCGTTCACAGGCTTGTTCCTCTGGAGAGGTTTCAGGAAGAGACATAACGTGATCGACTTCCCAAAATCGATTGAGTGTGCGATTTAGATCTTCTGTCACTGCCAGACAACTAGCGACTGGAGAGCTTGTACTAG
>NW_011954693.1:0-1070 GCF_000949405.1 Vollenhovia emeryi | reverse complement strand
TCTCTCTCTCTCTCTCTCTCTCTCTCTCTCTCTCTCTCTCTCTCTCTCTCTCTCTCTCTCTCTCTCTCTCTCTCTCTCTCTCCCTCACACGCGAAGCCTTACGTGCGTACGATTACACACACACACACACACACACACACACACACACACACGCGCGCGCGCGCGCGCGCACACACGCCCACCCACCCAAGGAAGGGTTTGGAGTCGGAAAATACCGTGGAATTGACGAGCCACGGGGTCCTTATCCTTGCGGTAAAAAAAACACACACACGCGCGCGCATAACGGCCTTTTTCAGGGCCACATGATGTGCAAATTCCGATCGCGCAACCTCCCCGTGGTGCACATTGGGTAACGCTAATGCCGACGGTAAAACCTTTTAATAAGAAATAGTCAGGTGGAAGTCGCCTATTTTATTACTAATGACAGTTCCTGGAGCTGGTACAGTTCAATAAATTGTTCTACACGGTAAAATCGAATATCAACATTCCCTATTAAAGACGCTTCGTTCACGTAACTACTCACAATCAGAATGTTTGCTTGTGTTAATGCAGGTCTGGAAAAGCAAAATTTCGTGGTTCGTCAGCTAAGCAACACATGCACATACACGTCGAACGCTCACAATTCGAGGACGGTTATGAGCTTTAAAATACCACGGTTGTTAGCGAAAACTGGAATTTTTATCCTTGCAATAGTTAAAATTAAGCATTATTAAAATTTCAAAATTGAATATCTCATCACCTAATACAGCTAGCAGGGTTTTCTAAAAAGTATTTTCACGGTTCGGATTGCCTTTTAAAAATTTTATATCGCAGTTGTGTGCGATACGTTTTTTCAAAATGACGGATGACAAAACGAGAGCACATGCGACATTGAAAAATATTGGTCCGAGTTTGCGACGATCCATGGCAGGAGGCATGTGTCGCAACTTAATGGGATTGAAAGCATACGATAGTACAGAGTTTCCTCTTCAAAATGCTTTTTTAATCGTTTCGATACGATGATTTTTCGCTGAGTAATATGCATTTGAATAAAAAGGCCGGTTTTTACTTTGAATGCGCCTATCTCATCG
>NW_011954692.1:0-1070 GCF_000949405.1 Vollenhovia emeryi | reverse complement strand
TGGTTTTTTAAATAAAGACGATTGGCCAGTGTAGGTCGTAAAAACTTATGAAATTTTGGTTTCGAGTTACTGGCGATATACAGGGTGAGTCAGTATAACCTTTTACCATTGAAAATACAAGTTCGGAATAAAATTCTAAGATGAATTTTCCTCTTGTAAAACTTTGGTAAAAGCTTATTTTTCTAGATAGAAATAAAAATTGTTACCCTATCACACGTCGAATACAGGAGGCAGGCAGGGGCGGCGCAACTCACAGTCCGGCGCGGGCTCTTTCGTGGGGTGGCCGTTGCACGTTGCGATCAGCTTCTCTCCGGTTCACTCACTCACTCACTCACTCACTCACTTACACTTGAAACACACACGTTTATCACTATTATTAATCGCTATCGATTAATCATTCGGCGACTAATAATCCTTGAAAGACAATGAAACACGTGTTTTTTCCAAGGATTGTCAGTCGCGACACAACAAGCACTCACTTCACGACAAGAAACTAACCACATTTAATTTGTATGTACGCACAGCAAAGGCGATTCGTAAACTGAACGCACGAAAGCGTTTCAGATTTGCATCGCCGAAACGTACATACGAAATCTCTTTCGCTGTGTTTACATTCCACTGCCTCTGCCATTGCTACAGAAAGTGCATTTCTCTGGTTGCACTGTAAGTACGGAAAGGTGTGTGGGGACGCGAAGCGTCTGTCTCTCTCTGCCAAGAGTGGGGGAAGCGAAGGGAAGGGAGCGAGCGTAGCGAAGCGGCGAGCGAGCGTAGCGAAGCGGCGAGCGAGCGGGAGACTAGAGAGTCGTGGATCTCCAGACAGTATAGCTCGCTAGGTAACAATAAAGTTCCTTACAGTCTTGTCAATTAACGAGGAGTTATTATTCCATCGCCCAAGAGTAGTTAGCCACAGGAGTAGGCCTGCGCAGCAATCTCCCGGAACTGAGTCCGGAAGTACCTACAGGTGTTGAGGTACAACGCCATCCCGTAGACTCCCGATGCGTACCGACGCGTGCCGACGCGTACCGATCACGCGATATCGACGCGTACCGACCAGGCGCTTCACGCGTCTA
>NW_011954691.1:0-1070 GCF_000949405.1 Vollenhovia emeryi | reverse complement strand
GAATCTTATTTTTATCAGATTGATAAAATAATAGATAATTTAAAATTGATGCATTTTCGCTCTCGATTATATGTTTACGATTATGCTACTAGATCCTGATAAAAACAGTTCGTGAAATCATACGTGGATTTCACGCAGCAATAACGTGGATTTCACGTGCTGTTTTTATCGGGATAGAGCTTGAAACTTAACTATGCTTACCGTAGCTTAAATGAACTCGTAATGTCGTAACTGGTATGAGGTTATAAACAACCGGCTTGTGAAGACTTCACTTTTTAAGTGCATGCGTGTGTGTGTGCGTGTGTTCAGTCCACGGTCTTGTATACAGGTCCGGGGACTGCCTCTAATTTTCGATGGTGGGGGTAGGTCGCTTAGCGAGGAAATTTTGTAGTTCTTGTAATGGCCACAGCGTTGCAGTCTCGATTCTTTTGGTGGCGAGGGACGCTGGAGGCCGGGAGGGATATCTGTCTGTCTTTGTCCCATGCACGGTAAACTCGACATATCCCTTCGGCCTCCAGCGTCCCTCGCCACCAAAAGAATCGAGACTGCAACGCTGTGGCCATTACAAGAACTACAAAATTTCTTCGCTAAGCGACCTACCCCCACCATATGAGTTACCAGACCTGTATGTAAAGCCAACGGCACACGGTACTATTTTTCCTACTGGATTGCTTACGAGACCCAACCAGGATTTAGCTTCAAGTCACCTGATGTAAAACTCTGCATCCTGATTGGCTCTCGTAAGCAATCCAGTAGGAAAAATAGTACCGTGTGCCGTTGGCTTAAGACCGTGGTTCAGTCAGAGAGAAGCCTGAGAGATGTCACGGCCCCGTTTTTCGTGATACGCGAATGCGATACGCCCTCTGTGGACATTGAAAACGTGGACATTGAACTACGTAGCCAATTTGCACATTTTGCTAAGTGGGCAACGCAGATTTGCGAAATTTTGGTTGCGTTTCGTGCTATAATCAGGTCCTGTGCGATGCTCTTGTACTTAAGATTATTTTAAGTATACAAGATCATTGCATGGGATCTAACCATAGCGCGGGACGGGGCTAAAATTGTGCAAA
>NW_011954690.1:0-1069 GCF_000949405.1 Vollenhovia emeryi | reverse complement strand
ACTGTGTCGTCTGTGTAACTTGCTGGAAAACGCCCCGTGATTGGCCAATTTCTTAAAGCTTAGGGCTTAAATCATCTATTGTAGACTGGGACTAAGGATGCAGAGTTTTAAATCAGGTGACTTAAAGTTAAATCCTGATTGGCTCTCGTAAGCAATCCAGTAGGGAAAATAGTATCGTGTGCCGTTGACTTAAGTTGGCGCTGGGAGTTCATATTTTCGTATAAAACCTAGCTCAAACGATTGCTCCCGAATTGCTCCATTAGAATCCACAATTGCTCCACTTTTAAAATCAATAGTTTTCGAAATATTAACAAAAAACGTAAAATTTTTAATTGTCAATAAAAAACATATTGCTAATAGCTTTGTGCAATTCTAACCGGCATCAAATGATTGCACCTTCATTGCTCCATTAGAATCCACAATTGCTCCCCTTTTAAAATAAATAGTTTCTGAAATATTAACAAAAAACGTAAAATTTTTAATTTTCAATAGAAAAACTTTTCTAATAGCTTTGTACAATTCTATCCAGCATACAACGATTGCTCTTTAATTGCTCCTTATTGCTCCATCATTATTTTAATTATTTATTGCATATTTATAGAAAAATTAATAAATTAATCATTTCGCTAGTGACAACGCCGCCACCTATTGGCCGCCTATCGTATGTCACGGCCCCGTTTTTCGTGATACGCTAGAGACCCTCTAATCAGAGTCTGGCCAACAGAGTGGTCCGCCATGTTTAGTCAAATCCAACGAGAGAGAGGGCAGTACGAATATCTCAAAGAGAGAGTGAGATAATCGTACTACCCTCTCTCTCGTTGGATTTGACTAAACCTAGCGGACCACTCTGTTGGCCAGACTCTGATTAGAGGGTCTCTATGATACGCTAGAGTACCTCTAGTGAGAGTATGGACACCGTTAGTCGATTTTTGATTGGCTCTTTGATTCGCCATTTGTAACAGGGCAAAGTTTGATCAAAAGTAAGATTTTTGCAGAAATTGTGGTTCAAATCTTGCTTTTGATCAAACTTTTCTGACTCGGGGTCGGGTCGAGTCAGAAAATGTTATTG
>NW_011954689.1:0-1070 GCF_000949405.1 Vollenhovia emeryi | reverse complement strand
TGTACACCAATGCCCACTAATGCCCAGTGGGCATTACTTTATCTTATTATCTTCTTTTATCTCATTTATTCTGTTTTATCTTATTTTATCTTATTGTATCTTATTTTATCTTTATAATGCCCCAGCAAGACGTAATGCCCAAAAAATGCCCTAGTAATGCCCAGTAATGCCGCAAATCTGTACACCACAATGCCCTCAGCGGTTTTCCCCTCGGTTTTTACAGGGTGGTCTTAAAGCAAACTTCAAATCTTTTCTACTCGCGAAAAGGTACGCGGAGAGAATTGTCTCTTAAAATTTACTCTGAAAATCGTGGGACAATACGACATTTTGAAGAACTTTGAGTTTTCTGAAATTTTACCATATGTTTTACCAGTAATTATACTAGTATACATTTTATTAGTAAATGTGTGGTAAAATTTCAGAAAACTCTCATAAAATTCTACGAAATGCCGTGTTGTCCCACGATTACATAATTTTCAGAATAAATTTTAAGGGAAAATTCTCTCCGTGTACGTGTACACGCACGGTGCACTTCCAATCACTAAAAAGTACACTTTTGTCTGAAACACGATACATTTTTATCTATAAATTCCTCGAACCATTTGTGATAGATTTTTAAATTCTTGAAAAGTTATTACCATAAAAAGTTCAATTTGATTGAACGACATTCAAGGATAATTAAATTTCTAAAATAACATACGTTATTTTCCATTTAATTCTATGAAGTGAAATTTATTTTAATTTTGAAGTTTTCACTTTTAGATTAACTTACGTATGTAAAAATATCGCGAATCTTTAAAGGACTCGCGGGCGAAGCAACGTAGGTCAATCAATTTTCCGCGAATTTTAACACATGCGTTATTTCCCATTTGATCCTATGAAGTAAAATTTATTTTAATTCCGAAGTGTTCACTTTTAGATTAGCTTACGTATATAAAAATGTCGCGAATCTTCAACAATGTGTAGCTGCATTTTCGCCAAAAGCAAATTCACTCTAAATTACTTAAAGAACTCGCGGGTTAGTTAAGTAACGCTTTTACGTAAAAGCGCTCTGATATCTAACACGTATA
>NW_011954688.1:0-1069 GCF_000949405.1 Vollenhovia emeryi | reverse complement strand
GGCAGACATACCCCTTTAGGGATATAAGCCTCCAGATTGGAGATTTCTTTCGGCTAGGGTTACAACCTACCAAAGATGAAGTAAAACCAAATGCTCAAAGTACCAGAACGAAGTGGATAAAACAGGCTTTAAGCCTAATATATGAGGAAGAAGAAGCATAAAGAGAAAACTTGCAGTAAATTTGGTGACTAGAGGCTCTGAAACTACAAAGTTCAAGCATCGAAACCTACAAAATCTAAACAAATCTATCGAGAAGCTTCTAGAGAAGTTACAACGTAGTCCAAAGTAGCTACGGGACTGTGGGTTTTGGTTTTATAGGTTCCAATGCTTGGACTTTTTAGTTTCAGAGTAAGGGCTCGATAAATTTGCGGCATCTTGATGACTAAGGAGTCATCAAGAATCCGCAAGTTTTCGTTTTTATTGTATTCCTATATTGGTATGCTACATTTGTAGTAATGCTTTCATAAGTCTTAAAATTATCCCAAATTTAATGTGCAATATCTCGGCCAGGGAAGGTTCAGATATGTCGCAATATGGCCTCACATATTCTGACCTTTGGGTACATATTTGCCAGCTTGTGTTATCATTCAATGTTTGCATCGCAGAATCACATTTACGAATGGGTAAGAGATCACAGAGTGCACCATAAATTTATGGACACGAATGCGGATCCGCATAATTCGAAGAGAGGCTTCTTCTTCTCGCACGTAGGCTGGCTGATGGTCCGCAAGCATCCGGACGTTATTAGTAAGGGAGCCACGATCGACATGAGCGATCTCGAGAAAGATCCTATCGTCGTCTTCCAACGTAGGTACGGCAATTTGTCATCGACGCAGATATTATTTTCGAAGATGGGTTGATAAAGTTTCACTTGTATTATCATGTATTCTTTCTTAAAGAAAAGATTATCATCCGGTTTCAACAAAATAAATTTCTACGTATACGTAACAGGTACTACGCTGTTCTGATGCCTCTTTTATGCTTCGTGATTCCCATGTTGGTACCGATCTACTTTTGGAACGAGAAACCCATATACGCGTGGTACGCTGCCGTTTGGAGATACGTAACA
>NW_011954687.1:0-1069 GCF_000949405.1 Vollenhovia emeryi | reverse complement strand
CGCGATAGGCAGAGGCTAACTTCGCCATTTCGGTAGATATTCGTATTCTGTCATAGGATACCGTTTTCTCGTCGTATACACGCTCGTACTACCGTCAGTGTAACGTCCCGTGAAAATTTTTCGATTTTCTAATTATAACAATTACCTTAAGTATAATATTTTTAATTATTATCTCGTGTGCGAATATATACTATCATTTAATTATTAAGATACTACCATTATATATCTTTATATCGTTTCACCGACATTCGTCGAAGTAATTTTTTGCTTTTATAATCTTTCGCCTTTATAGTTTTATATAATTGTACCACTACTTCATACGGACGTATTTTACCACCTTTAGTATTAAGATATTGCAGAGTGTTATTTCTAGTCATTACCATATAAATATTTTTATTGTTAATAATTGCTTAAATTGCGTAATACGCCTTGTTCACTTAACTATTGTAACGCCCTGCGGAAAATTTTTCAAATTTCTCAATATAACACTTACCTTCAATATAATATTTTATATAAATAAGCTTTCCAATTATAAATTTTAGCTTTTATAACTATAGCATTTTGCCTTTATACATTCTATACTATACTCTATTACCTCACATAGACCTATTTTATCACTTTTAGCATTAAGATATTACACTTACGTATCCTTATATGAGTGTTAATTCTAGTCATTACTATATATATTTCTCATTTATATTAGTGATCATATAACAACGCTAATTAGATATACATTAAGTTGCTTAATTATATTATTACGCGATACCATTTATAATACATTAAGTTTTTATACTATTCCCAGAATTACGCGTGATATTAATACTCTATACGTAAAAAGCTTTTTATACCATTCAAATATCACACATAAAAATATTACTATGTATACATATTTTTATATTAACAATTGCTTCAATCACGTAATACGCTTTGTTCAATTAACTATCTGTTTAGGATTAGGGTTGCGCGTTATAGATAATAAGTTAAAATCGGCTCGCGTTCAGGCCTCGTGGAGCAACCTGTCGCCGCGCCGTCGCTCGCCGCGACGTGTTCACGCGAGCCCGCGGGAACT
>NW_011954686.1:0-1069 GCF_000949405.1 Vollenhovia emeryi | reverse complement strand
CTTACGCGAATTAGAAGCGGACATCCAAGCGCCTAGGTTTTTAGATTTCTCTCCCCCTGCATATGACCACCTTCCTCCCTCTCCTCCTACCACGACCGACTCTCTATCTCCTTCTTATTCCCCTGTACTTTCTCCCGTCAACTTTATTCCCCATTCCCCCTCTAATTCAGACTCCAGCGTGGAGTTCCTTGGTGAGATCCCCGACGTGGAATTTCTCGAGGAAATTCTCTTCGTCCCTTCCCCAGGGAATTCTACGTCTGACGTAGAAATCCTGCCTCCGCCATCACCCACCAATTCCACGTCTAGCGTGGAATTCCTCGTGGAAGATTTCCCTTCCGAACCTCCAACTGCTAATACCTCTCCTGTGGAGATCCTTGGAGAACTCCTACCCCTCTCACCTTTAAACAACACTTTCCCAGATCTCCCTCCATTGTCACCCACCGGGTCCACGCCCAGCGTGGAAGAACTAATAGACATAGTGACTTTGTAGAGATAAATATATACTGTGACGTTGCCGTCCCGCGAGCGCGTCCACCGGGTTCCTCCCTCAAGGCAACAGGCCAAGCGTAGGGAAAACCGTGCCGCAGTCTCCAGAAAGGCGACCGTTATTCGGTATTTCCGATATTGTTACTGATTATTTTGTTTTTTTTTTGCTATGAAACCGAGCGTGTGCGTACGGATGGATGCGAGGGCAGAGGAGAGAGAGGAGAGGCCCGGCTAACGGACAAATTCCGCGGCGAGCACGGTGTAAGGGCGTGCGGAACGGGAACGGAGCGAGCGGAGCAGCGAGCCGGGAGGAAGGAGCCCAGGGCCCGTGGCACGATACTTGAGGGGCGTCAGCGGGGGAGCCGCGGCGACAGCCCTATCGAGGGAACGCAAGAAAATTTTGGCGATACCGCGGGCACCTGCGCCCGAGCGTGAGAATATCGCTGCCGGCGTTGTCGCGTGCCGTCGCGCGATTGGCCGCGGGGCACGCGCCTCGCGCGAGCAGCCGCGCGGGGGGGGGGCCCCGAACTATCGACCCGCGATCGCGGAAAATTCGGAGCAGCCTGTTGCGAATCGTGTAAGA
>NW_011954685.1:0-1069 GCF_000949405.1 Vollenhovia emeryi | reverse complement strand
ACCATCAATAAAGTGTGGCCCAATGATGTGGTCCCCGAGAATGCCCGCCCAAACATTCACCGACCACCTGACTTGACTGTTTGCTTGCCGCATCCAGTGAGGATTCTCGGTGGCCCAGTAATGTAAGTTGTGGCGGTTGACAATGCCATTATTTTGAAAAGTACATTCATCCGAAAATAAAATGTACTTTGTAAAATAATAATTTTCCTCACTTACATCAAGGAGCCACCGACAATATCTCATTCTGCGAGCTTCATCATTATTATGCAGCTCTTGAGTCAGGGTAACTTTGTAAGGATGAAAGTGAGCCGCTTTTAAAGCCCTACATACCGTTCGCTTGCTAACTCCTACATCTCGTGCGATGGTCCGTGTACTCGTTCTCGACGGAACGAACCGTCTGCTTTGACGAAACAATTGAAAATCGGTTGAAGATCGACATTGAAGGCCACTTCAGCGTTCTGGGTATGTACGAGCATAAACTTTCGCAGCTACTTGCGGTCGTTCATTGCACTTCCCAAAAATGAGTATCATGTCGTACATTTCCCGATTCGTGAAAACCATCTTGACCACTAACGTGTTGCACGAGATGCGGTACCGAAGTGAGCTGAGACCAGACATGCTACGAACAAATGAATGTCGATCTTCAACCGATTTTCAATTGTTTCTTCAAAGCAGACGGTTCGTTCCGTCGAGAACGAGTACACGGACCATCGCACGAGATGTAGGAGTTAGCAAGCGAACGGTATGTAGGGCTTTAAAAGCGGCTCACTTTCATCCTTACAAAGTTACCCTGACTCAAGAGCTGCATAATAATGATGAAGCTCGCAGAATGAGATATTGTCGGTGGCTCCTTGATGTAAGTGAGGAAAATTATTATTTTACAAAGTACATTTTATTTTCGGATGAATGTACTTTTCAAAATAATGGTCAACCGCCACAACTTACATTACTGGGCCACCGAGAATCCTCACTGGATGCGGCAAGCAAACAGTCAAGTCAGGTGGTCGGTGAATGTTTGGGCGGGCATTCTCGGGGACCACATCATTGGGCCACACTTTATTGATGGTGT
>NW_011954684.1:0-1068 GCF_000949405.1 Vollenhovia emeryi | reverse complement strand
CTGGACTACGAAGCGGCTGAACGATGTGTTGTTCGGGTTCGAATCTTCTTTTTCCAGTTTTTTTTTGGCATTTTTATATATTATACATATTAATAAGTAAAGCATACTTATTATACATTTATTTACGTTATATATTTATTAAAAAATTTTTTGCTTGTTAATAAACCAATATTTTATTTTCTAATTATGAAATGTTTTATAAAAAATACATATATATATATATATATGTGGTGGTCTACGGCAAATTTTTCCAATAAAATAAGTGTATATATATAATATAAAATAAATGTTTTATTATCATTTTACAAGTCGTCCTCGGAATCGTTTTCAGTTTCCTCGGAAGCTTTACAAGTTTTCGGATGATAATCGTCGTAAAAGCAGTTAAAACATAATGTTAATTTACATCGAGCGCATTGTATGAAGGCGACATTTTTACAGGCACAAGGTTTTTTTAACATTGTTACCGGAAAACAAACATCGTTTACATTTAAGAATAACGGTTTATCTTCTAGATCCGAAAACTTGTAAAGCTTCCGAGGAAACTGAAAACGATTCCGAGGACGACTTGTAAAATGATAATAAAACATTTATTTTATATTATATATACACTTATTTTATTGGAAAAATTTGCCGTAGACCACCACATATATATATGTATTTTTTATAAAACATTTCATAATTAGAAAAAAAAATATTGGTTTATTAACAAGCAAAAAATTTTTTAATAAATATATAACGTAAATAAATGTATAATAAGTATGCTTTACTTATTAATATGTATAATATATAAAAATGCAAAAAAAAAATTGGAAAAAGAAGATTCGAACCCGAACAACACATCGTTCAGCCGCTTCGTGGTCCAGCGCCTTGCGCGCTCGGCTACCGAAGCTCGGTGAAAATTTCGTGAGCGACTCGGTACATACGCATGGGACAATTTTAAATAAATTTTTCTCGCGAATGCTTGAGAGGTGGGTCGAATGGTTTTACCTATCGTTAAGGGAGGTGTAGTATTACAACATATATCAAGCTCATTAAAATCGGAGAGGACAGATGTTGGCCCTCCCCTTG
>NW_011954683.1:0-1068 GCF_000949405.1 Vollenhovia emeryi | reverse complement strand
ACGCGATTAACTCGCGGTCGCGATGCGCGACAAAACGCATGTCGTACCGTTGGTAATTGCTCACGCGGACGAGGAGGCTGCGAAGGGCGATACGCACGGATCGGATCGCGGCCGCTTCGTCGCGCCGGATAAGTAATCGGGGAGGCGGGGGGGGGGGAGGGGGTCACGTGGGTCGTCGCGCGTTCTCCACGACGAGGACTAGACGTAGAAGACGCATTCGCCGAAGCCACTTGCTCGACTAATGCGATATAGCCGCCTCGGTCGAGTTAATCCTCCCCTACGACCGTTCGATGCTCTTCGAGCCGGTCGATCCTCCGCGCTCTTGGAGAACGTCATCCGTCACGACGCTCCCTCAAAATCCGACAACCGGCGGCGGAGCGAACGCGGCGGAGAAAGCGAGAGGGAGGGAGGGAGGGAGAAAGAGAGACGAATTATCGACTCTCTCGAGGCGAGCACTGTGCGCCGCATGCGGAACTGCGTCGATGCCGGAGCCGTTGCACGAGGGCTCCGGCTTGAAGCCGTTGAAGAAGGCAACGACAGTGGAGAAGAGAAGAGGAGAATTTTGCCGGCGCCCCTCGTCCCCTCTCCTCCCAGTGGCGGATTTAGAATCTCAAGAGCCCTAAGCGGTACGACGTTACGGCGACATTCCGCAGCTTTGCAATTAGGAGACGCGCGCGCGGTCCTCTTAATCGTAACTCAATCATCCTCGAGAAACGCTACGTTCTGTCGTCTGCAAATAATTTTTCTCAACCGATCATAAATGTTCGCCGACGAAATAACGCACGTGCTACAATCGCGGACGCTTTTCCGAGACGGATACAGCCGTAAGCGCACGCGGAGCGATTCTGGGATCCGACGCAGGCACGGCACGCCACGCACGGGGGTCCTGAGCGGCCGCGTTTATCGATAAATCCGCCACTGCCTCCTCCACCTGTCCGCGTCCCACACGCCGCGACACACCTCGCGGTGCCCTCGAGAGGGTGGGGAACGCGCCCTCCGCGCTCGACCACCCCCTTTCGCGCCACTCCGGCTCGTCGATGACGAAACGCACGTAAATTCGTGGCGGCG
>NW_011954682.1:0-1068 GCF_000949405.1 Vollenhovia emeryi | reverse complement strand
ATATTTCAGTGACCCAAATAAATTCATGTTGTCCTTTTCCCTCAGGAGGATGCCCCCACCTAGGGTTCCACCACAGTATAACCAGTAGTGGCACTCGCTCTTTTGTTTCACGTTCGCGCCGATCCGTACTGCGCATCCGACATGTTTTAGATATGACCAATCACAGGATTTTTGTACATGGGTTAGTGCAAAGTCGGTGTGACATTGAAAAATTTGCAGTGTTGACGAATAACGCGTTAATACTTTTATACATTGGAGCAAGTAATTACATTAATTACTTTTATTAGAACATTTTTTTCATAGGCCATTTCCATTTACAATAAATAATGTACGCTAGTTCGTACGCGCCTTTCCTGGATACAATCCTGAAAAGGTTCCAGGCACTTTTAGCTGTTGATACACAAGATACACATATCAACTGCTAAAAGTGCCTGAACCCTTTTCAGGATCGTATCCAGGAAAGGCACATACGAACTGGCATACATTATTTATTGTAAATGAAAATGGCCTATGAAAAAAATTGTTTTAATAAAAGTAATTAATGTAATTACTTGTTCCAACGTATAAAAGTATTTACGCGTTATTCGTCAACACTGCGAATTTTTCAATGTCACACCAACTTTGCACTAAACACGCACAAAAGTCCTGTGATTGGTCATTATAACAACATGTCGGATGCGCAGTACGGATCGGCGCGAGCGTGAAACAAAAGAACGAGTGCCCTACTGGTTATACTGTGCGTCTAGGTTAGTGTCGGTACGTTGGGTATCTTATCCCAATCTAACCTAACCCCACAACTGTCAGATTTTAGCACTTAATTACTCTTTTATTAGTGCCGAGCGACGATTTTAACTTTCATATTCGTGTTTTACAAACAAAAATACACGATCCTATAAAATTTTCATCAAAATCAGTGAGGAAGAGACTCTCCTTCAATATTACTCAGATTTCAAAACCCTGGATCGGTTCTAGTCCGACTTTGTCTATCTCATGTATAATAGGGTTTGTTTTCTGTTCCTGCACTGGTGAACTAGTGCAGTAAAGGCCTTCACACATAAAATTCCGTAA
>NW_011954681.1:0-1068 GCF_000949405.1 Vollenhovia emeryi | reverse complement strand
AAGGGACTAGCACGCAGCGCGCGCTAACGCGCGCGCCTTCCATGTTCATTAATATTACTTAATTTTCAATAAATTTACTTAGAATAAAAACGAAAACTTTTTATAATTACTTTATTAAGAAGTCTCTATATACAAAGTCAAATAAAATATTAATCATACAACTGTTAACTGTGCTTAAAAACTTTTTTTCTATGTCATATGTCAATTATATAATTTGGAGACAGTCTTCATTCAATGCCTTTGTTCAAAGAATCTGAAAGTATGCAATGACTATAAAATTTTCAATATTTCTTTACTTATTGCTCTATAAATAAATTGTGCAGTTGCACTTAGTATATGAAGTGCCGCAACACTAATTAAACGAATAAAATAGGCATGTCCCAAAATATGTTTTGTACATATAATATATACAGGGTGTCAAATTCGTTACTGACCAAATAAAAAATTATGATAGATTGGGTCAAACTGAGAAGTAGAATCATGTGTTTTACAACTTTCGTAATAGTTAACGAGTTTTTAATTATAAAAAATTTAAAAAGCATTTTTAATAAATACGAGTATGCTTATAGAAATGAAATGTATGTACGGTAAATATGCAGAAAAGGTCACACCTCACCGATTTCCTCGCCACTTAGATATGTTGTAGGGGAGAGTTTTCTGAGTAATTCCCCGCAAGAATCAAGTGGGGGACGGCATTGGTTTAGGAGATATAACAAATTGAAAACTAAAAATTTTAATACCTTTTCTTAGTAATTTTTATTAAAATGCCTGTGTAGCCACCTTTAAAATCATAAACAAACTATCATTTTCATTTACAAGGTCACACTTGCCCCCTCCCGCAACGGTCGGTACGGATTGAACACACACACACACACGCGCGCGCGCGCGCGCACGCTTCTTCTCGCGGCGCGGACTGACCGAGCAAGCGAGATCCACTCCACACCTCTGATGTAGGGTGGGTAGGGTTATTTTTAACGAAGTGGAGCCCCCCCAAAGAAGGTCGGAACACACTGTCTTCACGCATGTACTTCCATCATTGTACTGTTCCACATGGGTTTGCAACTTTCC
>NW_011954680.1:0-1068 GCF_000949405.1 Vollenhovia emeryi | reverse complement strand
TTTAAATAAATAATATTTAAAATGAAAAGTTTTTCTCTTTATTATAATAAATCAAAACATTAAAATTAAAAAATGATTTCTTATTGAAACATTTGTTTAAATCTAATTCAGATTTGCTACATTACAGTACAGTACTTGTTGAAATGTAGTAAAGAACTTTTTTAAATGTAGAATCTTGATATTTTAATTTTATAAAAACCATTTTAGTACATATTTCTTTAAATTCAGTTTTTCAAATGTGCAAAAATAGTAAATCAGTTACTTATAAAAAGTATATACATTTTAAAAACACTTTATTACATTGTAGAAAATGTTTACTTAAGTAAAACTAATATATCCGATAAAGACGCAAAAACAATTTTATTTATATTGTATTATAGTAAACATTTCTTAAATTTAAAACTACATTTTCTTTTATCTACACCTACATTTTCTTTTGTTTGGTGCTGCCACTAGATGGCCGCCGAACTCGTAAGTAAAATCGTGGCAGCTATGGTATATAAGCAACCGCATCAGCAGACGCAGTTTAACCATTTAATGGTCTATTTTTTATTATGGCTGAACATAGTGTACTAATTCAGTGTTTATCTTTCTTCTTTTAATGAAAGGAAAATTCTAATGTAGAGGGAGAAAGATGTATGAATATACATTTGTTTCACATATTTTCTATCAAACGATAATGTTGTTTGAATGAAACAATAATATCGTTTAGATTAAAAAGAATATTCCTTTCGTTTCAAACAAATATTTTATTTCTGACAAAGATATATATTATTTCAAATATCAAATTTGTTTGGATACAACAAAATTTATTAAATCCAAAGAAATCGTTTTCTCTGTGTACTAGTTCTTCATTATATTTAACAAAATATTTATTATAATTGATAAACTATTTAATTTATGGAAACGACGATTTTCTTTGTATGAGTAAATTAAATTGGAAAAGTAGAAAATAAACATTACAAATTAATAAACATTAACTGCTTTCCATAAAATAGTTTTGATATTTAGTAAACGATTCATTTATTGATAGAATCATTTTCTATAAATGAACAATATGATTGCTTA
>NW_011954679.1:0-1068 GCF_000949405.1 Vollenhovia emeryi | reverse complement strand
AAAAAATTCCACTTTGAAGGTTTGTCAGGCCGGCGTGCTAAATGAAACCACATTCTTTTCTTCTTTTCATCATTAGGAACACAAAAAAAAACTTTATCAGGTGTACTTTTAGTTGTATTCGTACACTGTGGTACAAAACAACAACGATAACTTCCTTTCGGAGTGGGCATCGCATTTAGATCTATCTCGTGATCAGGACACGTACATACACAGCCATGCGGTTATGTGCGGCACGCGAGTCACGTGACGCCACGAGAATCATCCGCTCCCCATGCGACCATATGCTACCGAACTTCGGCTCCATTCGGCGCTCGCATCGTGACGTCACGAACCGTTCGGTTCTTTCCGGAACGTTCAAATACAGCTTCGCGGGTCCGATTATTTAACAAGCCATAACTTGTTAAATAATTGAGAAAAAAAATTGGGGAAAAAATTTGTATCATAAACTCATATACATAGATTAAAATTCCGTTAAAAAAAAAAATTGCTTTACAACCCTATTGTGTACAATTGTATAAAGTCAGATAATTATATAAAAATTGTTCATATAAAAACATGTATAAATTTATAAAATTATATAGAACTGTGTAGTTATGCAGATAGTCAGTATGCTCAAGCAATGTACGGAAAATCAGAAAGCTACTCCGACATTTTATGATAAATTCCGAGAATACAGTTTATCATGCAAGAAATTATAACTTTTTCTCACGGATATGTGCGATGACACATTATTAGAGTAAAGGAATGATGATCTGTACGAATATCTACGCAATAATACAAGTATTCCGAAAACTTATTGTAAAACTTTGGTAGTTACCTATTAAAATTAAAATTCGGTTGAGCAGCGCCAAGTTTTTGTACTTTAAAATAAAATATTTATTTGTATTAAATTGTCTAAACCGCGGGCAACGGGCGTCCGCGGGCGCCCAGCCGGCGGGCATGCCCCCACTCCAACGGGCAACGGGCGTCCGCGGGCGCCCAGTCGGCGAGCATGCCCCCACTCCAACGGGCAACGGGCGTCCGCGGGCGCCCAGCCGGCGGGCATGCCCCCACTCCAATCATCGCCCC
>NW_011954678.1:0-1068 GCF_000949405.1 Vollenhovia emeryi | reverse complement strand
CTAAAGAACAATAGTGTAGAATTAAATATTTTATAAAATTTTATTTATCGTACAAATTAATAAAAAATTACTAATACTGTTTTAGATAATTCTTCAAATGGCAGTAAATCACTACCCAGTCAGAAATGTCTCGTCGATCGACGTCGAAACGACGTCGTATGGACATCGAAACCGTCATATTGACGTCGATTCGACGTCGTTTCGACATCGATTGACGAGTCATTTCTGACTGGGTAACAATACGTAATGAGGAAATAAATAACACTCACATTTCTAAGCAACAGAAAAAAAAATTAAAATTAATTCTTCTAAAAAAAGTAACGAAATTGATTAAAGTTTAGATGGCACAAATAATGATGGAGGTAATGTATTTACATAGTAAAATAAAGAAACTAATTTTTTTAACTCTTTTGATAAGTTTTTTTTATCAGTTTAGTACTGCGTTTCAAGATCGAAAGTTATCGGCGCGCAGTTTGCTTTGTTGAAAAAAGATGTATTGGGAAAGAAAACATCCACCGCGGGAAGAGAGGCGCTAGTGTAGCATAATAAACATGGCCGCCACGTCGACAGTAATAGCATTAGCTTTATATGGATAACAACGTAAAAAGATCATTATTTTGTTGATTTTTATGTGAAAAATGTTAACACTTCGTTTAGATACTTTGTGTGAATATACCCGTGCATCACTATCGTCAGGAAACATGATTGAAGGCCAGAATGTTATTAATTCTGGCATGATAGTAATGTGCGGCGCGACGGTAAAAACAAGATATAACATAGAGTTATATTCATTGTGCCTGCAAACAAGTGCCTTAAGGGGTAATATCACCTTGTAACTTTTTTGGCACGTTTTTTTTTATATTGGCTTAAACACTCCCTAAACTATCCAAGAATGATATACAAAGATGATTATAAGGGGGAAAATATTATAAAGGGTCCAAAACTCGATTTTCTGAGCATAGACCCCGGAAAAAAATTTTCACATATAATCATATTAATATAATCATATATGCTCATATACGAAAAATTTCCATATATAAGATACCATGTGTATCATATCATTACAAT
>NW_011954677.1:0-1068 GCF_000949405.1 Vollenhovia emeryi | reverse complement strand
ACAAACAATTATATACATGTTTTTAAGTGTGTACATAAGTACAAACATCAGTATTCTAATTCTTATATACTAATGACGTAGTAATATCGCATTTACATATGTAATATCACATTGTGTTAATCTTTAACTTGTACACAAATATTAGAAGACGTGATTGTAAGAAATTTTTGGTTAAAAAATATAATTTTTCATACTCCGTATTACTAAACCCTTCGTTAGGCGCAATATTATTTCACACTATTTTTCTCTGTTTCAATTTTTGTTCATTAGCTGTGTAATAATAGATCAGGCACAAAAATTTATGACCGTACTAAGACTGTAGCAAAGGTGACAGAATGACACCAGTACATACGTGTATTTATTGAATATAAGCGTCTAATGAATGGTAATATAAACTTACAATCTAGTAATACTAAATAATACTGAATAATATCATATCAATACTTAATAATATCACAAGCGGCATGTAAAATATATTAATATTTAATAATAATACTTAAAATTTATTAATTTATTGTGGCAGATAGGTAATACAATATTTCATTTCAAATATTATCTGTCTGCCAAGATAACAAAAAATTTCATTAAAATAAAATATTACTTTGTTCATCTATATATTTCATAAGGTGATGGTTTTTAGTCCTCTCTAAAAAAAAATCCACCACCATGATAATATCACATGTATATATTGCTGAAAATATACTACTTATATTCTGTTCATCTAAATATTATAGTTATATTTATTTAACTGAATGTAATAACATTTAATTTAAAAAATATAGAAAAAGGATGGATGTCAGAATGCTTTATAGATAACTTTAGTCAGATAACTTTAATCACTGTGATCATTAGAAAAAGACTGAATGGTTTCCAATATTTTTATCATACAAGGCAATTGATTCTCAGTCTTAATTTTCTTTAAAGACATAGAAATGCATTCTGACATGACTGATACTTCTTTATCAACAGAACCAGATGAAGCTTGTGTAGCAGGTTTTTGTGTTACAATGTTTTCAATATACGAGGTTATTTTTTCCATTGAAGCAGTACTTGTATGCAAAAAATTAT
>NW_011954676.1:0-1068 GCF_000949405.1 Vollenhovia emeryi | reverse complement strand
TCATCTAACCGGACAATATAGAGGCCCCGCGCATTCAAATTGTAACTTAAATTACAAAGATGCGTATTTCATTCCAATTGTTTTTCATAATTTATCCGGCTATGACGCACATTTCATAATTAAAGAAATCGCTACCGCGTTCGAGGGCACAGTTGATGTATTACCGATAACGAAGGAGACATACATTTCCTTTACAAAAAACGTAAAAAGTACCACAGAAAACTTAAAGCGGCAAAATTGCATAAAGCTGCGATTTACTGACTCATACAAATTTCTGAGTACCAGCCTCGATAGATTGGCATCGTTTCTCCATAGAGACAAATTAAAAATTGTACGATCTGAATTTTCAACATTATCCAGCAACGATTTCGATCTATTGACACGAAAAGGTATATTTCCTTATGAATATGTGGATTGCGTGGACAAGTTGCAGGACCCGCGTTTACCTCCGCGCGAGTCATTTTTCAGTTCTTTGACCGGAGTCACCGTATCCGAGAGCGATTACGTGCGCGCCGAGAATGTCTGGCAGCGGTTCTCCATCCAAACCTTAGGCGACTACAGCGATTTATATATGAAGATAGATTGGCTTGTTATTGGCCGACATTTTTGAAAATTTTCGCGATAGTAGCATCAACAGTTATGGATTAGATCCCGCGTATTATTATACTTTGCCTGGTTTCACGTGGGACGCCATGCTGAAACACACGCGCGTAAATTTCGAGCTGCTCACGGACATCGACATGGTCATGTTTGTGGAACGCGGTATACGCGGTGGTTTGAGCCAGTGCTCGAATAGGTACGCTCGAGCCAATAACAAGTACATGCAGTCTTACGATCCATCGAAACCGTCCTCGTACCTGATGTACTTTGATGTCAATAATTTGTATGGTTGGACGATGTGTCAACCACTACCATATGCAAATTTTCGATGGATCGAAGATATTACGAATTTCGATTTTAGCGCAATCGCTGCGGACTCATCGACAGGTTACATTCTTGAGGTCGATCTCGAGTATCCGCAGCATCTTCACGACGCGCACATTGACCTACCGTTCTGTCCAACGCGCG
>NW_011954675.1:0-1067 GCF_000949405.1 Vollenhovia emeryi | reverse complement strand
CGCTTGCGCGCTGGTCTCCACCAACAAGATAAACGGAATCTGGGATCTTAGCTGAACGAATCTCACCAGTTCTTTTAAGAACTTACAACCGGCCCTTTTCAGGGCCCCAATAGATCGAGCGACGAACAGATCGTCGAGACGCTGGCCATCGGTAACATAGTTCCCACACTGTTACCCGGGCACTTACAAACAGTATTATATATTGTAAATATTATACAATTAAAATATAAAAACTTTAATCAATCAGGTTTTCAAGACGTCACTATTAAACATTTAATATAAATAACGTAAAATTGACTAAAAGTTGACTTCTAATTGCCATAAAGTAGACTTCTGATCGTCATAAAGTAGACTTCTAATCATCATAAAGTCGACTTTTTATTGCCATAAAGTCGACTTCTAAGTCGACTTTTGGCCGACTATAGTCGAGTCATTTGTTGACTATTAATTGACTATAAGTTGACATTCAGCTTGACTTTGAAGTCGACTTTAGACTTCAGCTGCCGACTGACAGTCAACTAATAGTCGACTCGGTGCTGTTTGGGCACTCTTGTGGATTTAGTATTCATCAGCTTCGTGTGGTTTGTATTTATTATATATACCTATCTATCAATTTGTAATATAATATTTCAAATTATATTTTCTCTTTACAGTTAAAATATGTATTTTGTGTTCATACAGTTCATATAATTTTTCAATCAAATAAATAAAAATCAAATAAATAAAATACAGTTATAATTAGTATTTTAATAAGAACATTTTTAAACAATTCTATTTGTATATTATTCTCTTCAACTGTAAGTATAATTTTTTAGTTAAAAAGTTATAGTATAAATTATTTTACAAGTTTTTCAATGAAAGATTAAGATCAATAATTCTGCTTCGAATTTATAAAATGTCTTTTATAATACAGGTATATTGGCACTAGATTCGACAAAGTAAAAGAGCATATGCAATGCCTATTGGCGAAAAAGAAGCGTGGTTTGAGAAATACATGGAAGAAATCTGCAATTGTCGGTTATCGGTATACCTTATACAGGGTGAGTTATAACATTTGTCCACGAGCT
>NW_011954674.1:0-1067 GCF_000949405.1 Vollenhovia emeryi | reverse complement strand
TTGGTATGACGATTTCCTAACTCTAAAAGTTGTCAACTTTAACAATTAATATCTCGCTTCGCAGGGCAGAGCGACGATTTTGTCTGAGGAAAAAGTTGTTCCTCGTTGAAAAACGCGTCGATTGAGACCAATTTGAATGATTTTGGAGGTGGAGCAGCTATACTGAAGAAGAAAGAAGAAAAACCATATATTTATTATTTGTATCTTTCTCAGTCTGTATCTCCGAAACTATTCGAGTCCGGCCCTTATATATATATACGAAATGACTCGGGAAGACATCCCCAACAACATATTTAAAAATAAAGCAAATCGGAGAGAAGGCCCCTTTTATGCATAATTACCGAGTACTTTTCTCTATATTTTTTATACATGCTTTTTCACACGGTAAGGAAATGAAACATTCCCTTCAGAAACATCGATTTTTATATTTCGATAAATATTTAGATTATGTCAGCCCGCACAAATGTTCCGTGTTTATACACTTTTACCAAAAAAAATGTTTTAGACGAAACTTTTGTGTCTCTTTTTTATTCAGATTTTTAACATGGTCAAAAATCCTATTCAGAATTATTTATATATTTTCTTTTAGTTCCACGTCTGTTTCGGTTACTGGTTCGTTTTTATTAAATGTATTAAAGTTATTGATATCGATAGGAAATCTAGCAATGATTAGATAAATCTTAGCGATTTTAAATTGATATTAAGAATTATATACAGGGTGATCTAAAAGTCCCGGAACGGTTTAATATCCCGAGAAATTGTGGGTGGATCGGAAAACGGAAAAATACGTATTTCCTATTTTTGAAAGAGCTATCGAATGATACCAAAATTGACCCCCCACCCCCACCCCTGTGGGTGGGGCGGGGGACAACTTTAAAATCTAAAATAGGAACCCCCACTTTTTATAACAGATTCGCATTCCACGTTAAAAAGTACGTAAGTTTTGTCCGAAACATTTTTTATTTGCCTAATACTTTTTGAGATATTCAAGAGAAAATTTATAACTTTTTCAATGTTAGCTTGTGATATCTCGTTAACTATTTGTCAGAGGGAAAAGTAGTACAGGA
>NW_011954673.1:0-1067 GCF_000949405.1 Vollenhovia emeryi | reverse complement strand
AATTTCTCTCTCTCTCTCTATACGGAATACAGACAGCTTTTCTACAAACATCGTCAGAATTAAAATTTTGTATATCTGACCATTCGTTTCCTACAACAATGTTAAACTGTGAAGAATTTATAGGGTAATGTTCTAGCTCAACTGGATTTAATAATATTTTTCCTTTTAAAATGATGTTGTTTTCATAAATACAAATATTTTTTATGGACAAAATACTGTCATTTTTTAAATAACAAAAATTATTATTAATTTTGTTAACTGAAAGTACGAAATCTTTGTAGACAATATTATTATATGAAGAGATTCTTGTTTTCTCAGAGATTTTGGCATTAAAATTTTTTACTTGAGGTTTTAAAATTGAGTCTGTTTTTTTGCTTAAGTTACACTCAGCCCGTTCAACTGTTCTATTATACAATTGTTGTAATGGTTTTTCACCTTTTTTAATAGTTTTTTTATGCTAAATAAAAAACTTTCAAAAGAAAAGCTGCTAAAGGAATCTAAGTGGCCAAATTTTGCAACATCATTAGATAAATGTGTTAAGTTGTGAATGTTATAAATCATAAATTCTTTTCCGTATAGATGTTCAGATATTTTTACAAAAAAAATTAACAAATCTTTAGCATATTCATTATTGGTGATACAATCAGTTTCATGACATAAGATTCTGATTGCGCAATGCAATGTATTAAAATGCAACATATATTCACGAGGCAAGTAATTTTGTAATACAACGGGATCTATGTATAATAAAAATAGTCGTAGCTCAGTAGCTTTCCACCGATCAATTTCGTCCAAGCTGCGGGTTTTTCGTGCAAATTCTGATGGAATCCATTTTGAAATTTGATTTAAATTTGTAGATATTTTGGTTTTCAGGCTTTGTAGATATTTCTTTTATCATATTTGCACTAAACTTTACAGACTTCAATTGTCCTTTGACAAAAATCAGTAACATTTTTTTTACGATACCGAGGCAAACGAGGTGCATGTAATCGAGTGGAAATTGACTGACCATTCCTAAATTTACTTCTTCGAAAATAGATGTTCCATTCTGATGATCATCATTTTTA
>NW_011954672.1:0-1067 GCF_000949405.1 Vollenhovia emeryi | reverse complement strand
TGCACTGTCAGAAGGCTGCTGTGCGCCTATATTAAAAATCAGCTGCTGTGATTTCAACCAATTCAACGGTTGTGTACCGATACATTAAATAAAAATGTCTAAACAAATAGAAAAACAAATGACGTTGTCGTCAGAACAAAAAAGGCTTCTTGCTCAAGGCGAATGGTTAAACGATATGCATATGGAGCAATTCGAATATCTTTTAAAAAGTTGTTCAGATTATAGACCTGTTGCAACATGGCGAGTGCAATGTCTCGATACAATACAACCTGTAGCGGAAAATAAAAACATATACAAATTTTACATAGCTCATCTAGTCTATCGGATGGACATTGGGTGTGCAGTTATTATGACACAAGACAGTTATTTATTTACGATTCATTAAATTATCACGAGACACGGTAGTGTCTCGCGCCAAGTGTAAGCGAAGCTAGTACCACGCGCGCGAAACCGACCGTGTAAGTTTACGCGAGTACACGACTTGACGGGCCCTCAGATTTTTTTTTCTCAACAATGGCTGATCTCACGAACTTGAGACTGCGCTTAATCGATAGCTTGGGTACGATTTGCATAATAAAACTATTTTTACTTTTCTCCTACGTGCTCCATGAGTAGAGATATTGCAATGCAAAGTCCAAGAATCTGAATTTTTCTGAATTTTCACGTAATTTTTTTAAGAAACGTCGTCATCGTGGTCGTCGTCGTCGTTATCAACCAGGCCAAAATCCATCTCACTTTTCTGCCGCAACGGCATTGGCGCTGCTGTCGCGTAACTCATGTAGCGTCTCGCGCCAAGTTTGAATAAGTCTAGGTGTATTAATACCGTAGTTTTCGGTGTCTAGGTGTATTAATACCTTGAACTGGATGTCCACGTATCCCAGGTCGCCGATGACGACGTCCAGGCAGTGCGCCTTGAACTCGACGTCTACGTATCCCAGGTCGCCAATGACGACGTCCAGGTAGTGCGCTCCGTAGTTTTCGGTGTCTAGGTGTATCAATACCTTGAATTCGATGTCCACGTGTCCCAGGTCGCCGATGACGACGTCCACAGTGCGCTCCGTAGTTTT
>NW_011954671.1:0-1067 GCF_000949405.1 Vollenhovia emeryi | reverse complement strand
AAGAGTAAAGTCTAAGCCAACAAGCCTACCACCATCCAGCAACTCAAAGACGAAATTTCACGCCACATTGAAGAGATTCAGGAGCAGTTGTGTCGAGATGTGATAGCAAATTTCGATAAGCGGATTGACGTGTGCCGCCGGAGCCGTGGCGAACATTTGGCGGACATTATCTTCCATACTTAATTGTAATGGCCTACCAAACATGTTCTATTAAAGAAATTTTCATTTTTGTACACCACCGATTTTTAATTCACGTTTAACATCATTCCTTCGTATTGAAACACCCTTTACAAGTGCTAGGTGTGAAAAGACTGTATAAGAGGTAACTCGTATGTTTCTAATTGGCTTGAAAATTGCGCGCAATTAAACTTGTGCCCATTTCAACATAACGTAGAAAGTAGCAGTAATTACTTGGAGAAAGATGTTATTGCAAATGTAAACTTACGGGGCAGTTATTTCCATCTTACAGTCCTGTTCCCGATGTCCCATCACAGCAGCGTCCTACAAAGAATCTTAAAGAAGAAGCTGCAAAGTCCAAAGTATTGTACACACAACGTAAATTGATGTTAGACTGCGAAGAGAGAAGAGTGGATGCTATTAATAAATTATGTGAAAAAAATGGACGATTATAACAGAATTCAGAAAGAAAGAAATGATATTTTGAGAAGTTTAATTGCTTCATGTTGAGATGACACAGGACATGACAAAGAATAACAAGTTCATAGGACAAAAGTTGTAGCCCGTGTCGAGATCTGCAAGAATCGACCATAAAGAGTTCGATAACTCGCAAAAAACTTTAACGCCGTTTATCTCAGAAACGGTGAGATGGAGCAAAAGTTCATAGGAACAAAGTTGTAGCCCGCGTCGAGATCTACAAGAATCTACCATAAAGAGTTAGCTTTTTTTTTTTTTTTACGCAGGGGAATCCTTTATGGATACCCGGGCCCCGAGGAGGCATAAAATGCAGCTCCCCTTGGGGGTGGGACCCGGGTTATGTGGGACTGCCCTCCTAATGTCGATCGGAGTGCACCCGGCAGGCGTGCCGGGTGCGTGGCGTACCCACTGAA
>NW_011954670.1:0-1067 GCF_000949405.1 Vollenhovia emeryi | reverse complement strand
TTCCCTCTTGCCGAATATTGTCTTCCAGGATTAAATATTATATAAATTGTGGCGCAAAAATGCAATATATATGCTTAGAGATGTTTTCAGTATGCATATATCACGACCGAAAATAAATATTTCACGTATAATCTATTGAATACGTAGTTCATTTAACAAATTGATACAATATCTATAATCTTTTTGACAAAATCATATGCGTCTTTATGATTATTAATTATTTGTCTCTATAACGCGCCAATTTTAACCTAAACTTTTACAGTCTATCTATGTGCATTGAAAACTGGTTTTTACACCAGTTAAAGCGATATGACATGAGATCCAATAAACGGTTATTCCGCGAAAAACTTTTTGCAACGATAATTTTAAAGTTGGTCAATTTCGCGTTACTTTAAATAGTTGATTTTGAGAGATGTAATATTTATTTTTAATACACCATGAAATAATTTTGAACGGATTACGCACGATATATGGAACGAAATACAGCTATCAAAATTCAAATTGTATTCGCTCGAGTGCACGAAATATTCACATTAGCACAATTTTGCGCAGGAAATTTATTATTCCTTTCGGATCCCACGTCATTAATTTTTCACCCACTTGAGGTGAGATTCGATATTCGAAACGATAAATCGAAAATGTGGACCTTAGATTTCTTCAGCTCGCGTTTTGTCACTCATTTACTTTGCATTGTTATTAAGTTCTGCATGCATCACATTAAAAATTCCTATCGTTCATGAAAAGTAATCGGATCCATTAATAGCCCGTTGATTAAAATTTTTTGTCAAGATTCAGAGTTTCTGAATATATCGCATTCGATAGTAAAATTGCTATCATTCGCGAAAAGTAGTCGAATTTATTCGGATTATACACGTGGTTGACTGAAAGCTTTTTCTCAAGATATATATTCTGATTAAATAATATCTTTTTATTCTTAATCAAAGATGTTATCACGCGTGTAAATTAGAGTATCTAAGACAATGAGTAGATTTTGGATGTTAGTAATTCCGTAATTAATTTAATTGTTATAAATGGTCCTTCGCGACGCGGTCGTGTTTCGCGCATCA
>NW_011954669.1:0-1067 GCF_000949405.1 Vollenhovia emeryi | reverse complement strand
TGGAATATGCTGTTGCAATGGTGTTTCAATTATTGAAAAATTTTGTGTATGTAAATTTTATGTGTTGCAATATTGGAACACTTTTACAACAGCATATTCCTGAGACTAAATCAAGTAAAAAAGTCCTGTACTACTTTTCCCTCCGACAAACAGTTATCGAGAGATTATAAGCTAAACATTGAAAAAGTTATAAATTTTCTCTTGAATATCTCAAAAAGTATTAGGCAAATCAAAAAATGTTTCAGACAAAAGTTGTTCATATTAATTAGTAGAATAAAATAGTATAATAAACAATAGGGAGTTCCATTTAAAAAAATGACGGCGACCTCTATATAATCATAAAAAATTAATTTTTTCAAAAATTTATTTTACCATTATATAGCCCTTTTAAAACTGTATAACTTTTGTCTGAAACATTTTTCCGTATCTCCTATATTTGTCGAGATATTTTATCGGTCCGGTACTTTTCCCTCACCCTGTATATCAATTCTCTTAATCTCTACATCTCTGAATCGCTTTCACTTGATTCAGCCTCATCAATATTTTCTATTAATAAAGTTGCAATTAATGCAATCATATTGCTTCCTCATAGAGGAAGCTTTGTTTTCATGCGAAAAATTTTTTTCCAGTTTTCAATGCCAATGGGTTTAGAATGTTTTAAAAACTCAAAAAACACAATTGCTTCCTCATAGAGGAAGCTTTGTTTTCATGCGAAAAATTTTTTTCCAGTTTTCATTGCCAATGGGTTTAAAATGTTTTAAAAACTCACAAAACACAATTTTGCTTCCTCATAGAGGAAGCTTTGTTTCGATGCGAAAAATTTTTTTCCAGTTTTCATTGCCAATGGGTTTAGAATGTTTTAAAAACTCAAAAAAACACATTTTTAAAAAAAAAGTCTGTGGGTGTGTATGTGTGTTCGCAAAATTGTTCGCGCTCTCACCTCCGCAATTTTTGAGATATCGCCTTCTACTTTGGCACATTTATTGAGTGTGATTAAGAGATGGCTGGTATTGTATTTGACGATAATCGGTGCAACGGTTCAGTTTTTACATACATATATATGTATA
>NW_011954668.1:0-1067 GCF_000949405.1 Vollenhovia emeryi | reverse complement strand
CTCTGTTAAATAGTTGTATCGTGTAAACGACCAAATATTATATACAGAGATAGTTGTATCAACAAACCGGACATTATATTGAATGGTAAGTACTATTATTTGTAAAAATTGCTATATGCATATATACATAATCTCGAATCAATCGCATGCGGTATGATGATTTATTTTTATTGTTATTACCCAGTAAGCAATCTATAGTAGTCTGCTGACAGATTAACGTCAGATTCTATCAGAATCTGTCAATAGAATCATATAGATATATCCGTGTATTATAGAATCATAGATATCATAGATATCTGTGTCCGCATTTAGCTCATGTTCTGTCGACAGGTTGCTGGCAAATTCCAACTTGAAGCTGATCGCATTTTATGTAGACTGTAACCGTTAACGTATGCCGGAACCGAAAAATTTCAACACGCGATTTTAATGCTTCTGTTCATTGCATAGACGAACGCTTTAAAATCCCAATGTTGCACTTTATCGGTTCCAGCCTGCATAAATAGAAATACTTGGTTTCTTCTTATTCTGTGGTTGCTTCTTGGCCAATTTGATTCAACTAAATAATTTTATGTATATTTTTGCAGATTAACAAAAATTAGTTACTTATTCAAATTGACCATGAAGCAACCACAGAATAAGAAAAAAAGCAAGTATCACGAGACACGGTAGTGTCTCGCGCCAAGTGTAAGCGAAGCTAGTACCACGCGCGCGAGACCGACCGTGTAAGTTTACGCGAGTACACGACTTGACGGGCCCTCAGATATTTGGATCTCAACAATGGCTGATCCCACGAACTTGAGACTGCGTTTAATCGACAGCTTGGGTACGATTTGCATAATAAAACTATTTGTACTTTTTTCCTACGTGCCCCATGAGTAGAGATATTGCAATGCAAAGTCCACGAGTCTGAATTTTCACGTAATTTTTTTTAAGAAACATCGTCATCGTGGTCGTCGTGGTCAACCAGGCCAAAATCCATCTCACTTTTCTGCCGCAACGTGGCATTGGCGTTGCTGTCGCGTATCTCACGTAGCGTCTCGCGCCAAGTTCGAATAAGTCTAGGTGTA
>NW_011954667.1:0-1067 GCF_000949405.1 Vollenhovia emeryi | reverse complement strand
AAAGGGAGGGACGAAGGGTGGGGGGAAAAGTATGTAAAGGTCGCACATGGCCAGGTCGCGGTAGGGGAAGGAACGGAGGTGTAAAGGGTTCGGGAACGCTCCCTCAAAAAGCGCCAGTGTATTTTCTCACGAAAATAAATCTTACTACTACTACTACTTACTACTACTACTATGAATGTAGGCTCAGATGTAAGGATATCCAGAGATACTAGGCTATGCTCTGACCATGTTTTTATCAATCAATTATATTCTGGTTCTTATTACATAAAATAATAGGACTGTATGGAAGATAGTATTTTAGGATTACTCTTGAATTTAATCTTTTGTTTCTGGCTCTCTCAGCAAATTTCGGGGAAATCTTTGGCTTCTTTAAACGTAGATTAGTTGCAAGAATAAGATCAATACGCTGAAAAGAACGATTGAGCAAAATGCTCCAAAAGTATTCAGGATTTGCGAAATAAAAGAACAACAAATCATTTCCGCGTGCTAAAAGCACCCTCGAATATTCATAAAAATGAATTGGCGTGGATGTGCTAATAGCACCACTTATTAGTTTGCATTAATGTGCTGAAAGCACCTTTACGAAAGCAGAACATAAAAGGAAAACGATGTTTGCTGGTAGCAACAAATATGCAACTTAATGCATCAAGCAACTGAATGCTGATCAGAAAAACTTAGCTCGTAGCTGCGAGAGAAGCCTATTTCCTCCCTTTCACACCCGCTCGCTGGTCCCGTCTTTACAAGGCACTTTGTTTCTTTGCTTGCCACATACGTTCTACGTAATTCGATGATTGTACTTCAGATATAATCAGTAATTCAAAGTTCCAACTTCAATATCCATAACCAGAATCAGTCAAACTCAAATTCTATGCAGAAAAGCCACTCACGAAGTTAATAACATCTGTGAATAACTCAAGAAGGAAAGCAGGACTGTTAAATCAATTAAAAAAACAGTCGAGCTACGCTCCATCACCAAGACGAGAAAACGACAGCGTCACAACATATTCTCTCTCTCTCTCTCTCTCTCTCTCTCTCTCTCTCTCTCTCTCTCTCTCTCTCTCTCTCTC
>NW_011954666.1:0-1066 GCF_000949405.1 Vollenhovia emeryi | reverse complement strand
CAGTCGATATTCAAATCGTTTTCAGCTGCCGAAACCCGAGACGACACCCAGAATAAATGCGGTGGAGAAGCACTGCAGACATTGCAAACGATCGGGACACGTCCAAGAGGAATGCTGGCAGTTGCACGGGAAACCGAGAAATAATAGCGCAAGATACGCTAAAAACAATTATTCGCACGGAAACGCGAAAAGGAGCAATGATGAGCGTAAATACAAAGAAAAGAACGCCAACTCAGCGGCGCCAAGCAGTGACGACGATGAGAAGGATGAAAAGAAGAAGCGTCGCGCGCTCGAGTATCAGGTTGCACACGTGAAAGATACACCGAGACGTAACACGGGCTTAGATCTGATTAACCTGCCCATTCAGGAAACGAAGCGAGGAAAAGCGAGCATGCTATTTGACACAGGTGCCGCAATATCACTAATTAAAGTGAAGCATTTAAAAGGCGAAACGCTTATCGAAGAAAACGAAATAACGCTGACAGGCATAACAGGTCACAAGGTAAAGACCTTAGGAAAAATCAACGCGACAATAAAGCTGAAAGAAGCACGAATAAAACACGCCATGTATGTCGTGAAGGATGACTTCCCAATGGAGTATGATGGAATCATTGGAGTCGATTTTGTGAAGAAACAAAAGGCTAAGTGCGACTACGGCAGAAAACAGGTAACAATAGGACAGCAAGTCTTAAAACTGTACCCATATTGTAAAATAGCACTAAACCCACGAAGTGAAACGATCATACAAGTGGCTACTGATAAGAATATGATCGGCATAATACAAGCCGAAAAAGCACGACCAGGAGTATTCATAGGAAATTGCCTGGTGGAACCAGAGAATTTTATATGCACAGCAAGCATTTTAAATACGACAGACGCGGTGATAGAGATGACGATGCCGCAAGTAACTATAAAGGAAGTAGATCAAAGCGAGACAGAAGAAATCAACGTGACACATACAGAATGTGCAAACGGAGAAATTCCAAGAAGCAAAAGGGTAACCGAGCTATTGCGCACGGAACATTTAAACTACGAGGAACGAAAATCAATAATCGAAATCTGCATT
>NW_011954665.1:0-1066 GCF_000949405.1 Vollenhovia emeryi | reverse complement strand
ATGATTTTTGGACGTTTTGGAACATTCTAAACATGTTTTCAAAGAAAACTGGAAAAAAAATTTTTCACGAAACGATTCAAAAGCACATAACTCCGAAAGTACCTAACGAAAATATAATGTATTATAGTGTTTTGAAAAGCTCTTGAGGTAAGCTATAAGAATATGCATTAAAAAAACGGGTTTCCATTTAAAAATTTCAAGGTGATCTTTACGTGACCTTGAGAAAGATGTTCAAGGTCAAATTTATATTACTATGTAATGCATTACTTGAAACCGTACAACTTTCATGTCAAACATTTTTTCAGAAAAATTGAATTATCTCATATAAGTGCTCCTATGAATATTGTTCTTTTTATATCCCTTGTCATTTCGCCGTTCCTGAGCGCGCGAAATTTCAGCCCTATCATTTGTGGAAAATAATCGCTTCTAATTTAAAAACTATTATAGCCTCGACACTTTTGTATTAGGATTTTCGTCTGGAAATGTTCTAAGGAATCTGTCATTAAGAGGACCTCCGGTGGTTTTAGGACACCCTGTACATACATACACACATACATACATACATATCGAAATTTTTCAGAATGTGATTTTTGGACGTTTGGGAACATTCTAAACATGTTTTCTGAGAAAACTCGAAAAAAATTTTTTAACGAAACAATTCAAAAGCACATAACTCCGAAAGTACCTAACGAAAATATAATGTATTATAGTGCTTTGGAAAGCTCTTGAGGTAAGCTATAAGAATATGCATTAAAAAAAGGGGTACGATTTAAAAATTTCAAGGTCATCTTTACGTGACCTTGAGGAAGTTGTTCAAGGTCATATTTATATTACTATGTAATGCATTGCTTGAAACCGTACAACTTTCATGTTTAACATTTTTCTCCATCTTACATATTTAAAAAGTTATTTAAAGTTGTAAGGATACATACAGACATACATACATACATACTGACATTTTTCTGAATGTGTTTTTATGACGTTTTGGAACATTCTAAACATGTTTTCAAAGAAAACTGGAAAAAAAATGTTTTCACGAAAACAAAGCTTCCTCTATGAGGAAGCA
>NW_011954664.1:0-1066 GCF_000949405.1 Vollenhovia emeryi | reverse complement strand
AAAAATTGTGTCTCCACAAAAATCTTCTGTAGAAAAATATCGTCTTTACAAAAATATCTTCTCTACAAAACTATCTTCTCTACAAAAGTAATGATATCAACAAATTGCGCCAAATAAAACAACGGATATTTATACAAACTAGTTGCTTTAGCATTAGTTTTTGATTAAAAAATGTTATATTTCTTAAAAAATCAAACTAAAGATTTTATTGAAAAAAATAATGGAGTTAATTATAAAACACCGATGAAAAGAATAGCAACTGTTTAGAAATTTAGAAATTCTTTATCTGTTCATGCGAATTAAGGCCTGTGTCTATGACGCTAGTACTTGGTCCAAGTTCTAGTTTTGAGGAATGAGTAGCCAATCAACTTGCAGCTTTTGTGGAACAGCTACATTGATTGGCTATATATTTCGCGGATTTAGAACTTGGATCAAGTACTAGCGTCATAGACACAGGCCTTAATTCGCCTGAACAGATAAAGAATTTCTAAATTTTTAAACAGTTGCTATTCTTTTCATCGGTGTTTTATAATTAACTCCATTATTTTTTCCAATAAAATCTTTAGTTTGATTTTTAAGAAATATAACATTTTTTAATCAAAAACTAATGCTAAAGCAACTAGTTTGTATAAATATCCGTTGGTTTATTTGGCGCACTTTGTTGATATCATTACTTTTGTAGAGAAGATAGTTTTGTAGAGAAGATATTTTTGTAGAGACGATATTTTTGTACAGAAGATTTTTGTGGAGACACTATTTTTGTAAAGAAGATACTTTTGCAGTAAAGATATTTTTGTAGAGATTATACTTTTGCAAAAAAGATAGAGTAACAAAATATATTCGGTTGAATTGGAGCTTAGACTTGGTGCTTTTTTTACCTTTTTTTAAAAAGTTTATTATAACCCGATAACAAATTCATAAAGTTTATAATGAAAAAATGTTTAGATGTCAATATCTCTTAAACAAAGCGTTTACGGACATGTCTCCAGAGGAAAGTTTTTTCTTGTTTTGAGGTCCTAAGTTCATATTTTAAGTTAGGACACTTTACCCTGAAACACCCTGTATA
>NW_011954663.1:0-1066 GCF_000949405.1 Vollenhovia emeryi | reverse complement strand
ATCGTGGATAATAATGAAGCGACAGAGTGTCGATTACATCGAAATTCGAATCTCGATGAAGAAATTTTACGTTCAATAGATAATATAATGCGTACGAATAATATTTTTGCGCAATCTTATCGAATGATGCACGAAGAAATTCAAATACAGCAACAAACAACTGAAAATAATAGTATACGTGAACTACAATTGGGATTTTTGACAAAAAAAGGTATTGATCGTGGTCGATACAATTTGCAAAAAGTAAATGAAGTTGCAGCTATTTTTTCTACTACAGCAGATTGTGAAATTCCGGAAACTTACGTAACAATTTATAATAAAAATAAACGGACATTACAACAAGTCAGTACAATGGATCCAAATGTAGAACCATGGATTTATCCATTGTATTATCCATATGGTAATCAAGGTTGGCATAGTAATTTACAACGCAGAGATAGTAATAAGCGAATAAGTAGAGCTGCATATGTAAAATATCGAATAGCTATACGTGATGATTTTAATATTTTCATTATGGGAAGACGATTATTTCAGCAATGGCTTGTAGATAGTTATGTCAAAATTGAAAAAGACCGAATTAATTATTGCAAACAAAATCAAAAACAATTACGAGCTGAGACTTATCAAGGATTAATTGATTATTTGTCAAACTCTACCAATAATAACAATGCTCATATTGGAAAAATGATTATACTTCCGTCAACGTTTGTGGGATCACCGCGTAATATGATGCAAAATTATCAAGATGCGATGGCTATCGTTCGAAAATATGGAAAACCAGATTTATTTATTACCATGACTTGTAATCCGAATTGGCGTGAAATTAAAGAAAATTTACTTCCAAATCAACAACCTGCGGATAGACCAGATTTATGTGCACGTGTATTTAATATAAAAAAGGATTATTTAATTGATGTTATCGTTAGACAAAAATTATTTGGTGAAGTTCTCGCATACGTTTATGTGATAGAATTTCAAAAACGTGGATTACCACATATACATTTGTTGGTTACATTAAAACAAAATTGTAAGATAAGAAATTCCGAAATGGTTGATAAATTTATTT
>NW_011954662.1:0-1066 GCF_000949405.1 Vollenhovia emeryi | reverse complement strand
AATAATGGATAACATTAATGTATATCGTTTTGTTTATTCAAATTCGTGTATTTGTTTATTTAAAAAATAAAGCATTTCTGACCGTCTCTGTTGTTTTTCCTTTCCTATATGTTTATAATTGTATGATATATGAAAAAATCATTAGCTTGGTTTAATTTATTCTTTAATCTTAGTCTGACACATGAGAAAATTATTAATTCGTAAATAAAATTTTATTAATTTTAATTATTTTAATTAATTTAATTATTTTAATTAACGATTAAAAGGGCTAAGAGCCTTGACTAGGTGTTAGTGTCATTATTAATTTTATAAATATTTTTGACCGTCTCTGTTGTTTTTCTTTCCTATATGTTTATAATTGTATGATATATGACAAAATCATTAGTTTGGTTCAATTTATTCTTTAATCTTAATGTGACACTGACAAAATTATTAACTTAGTTTATTTTATATTTCAAAAACATCTCCGACTATCTTGGTGTGTTTTCCTACATGTTTATAATTGTTGCCTGACTTCTGAAAGCTAAAGTGACTAATCAGTCTTAGTTTCACATCCCTCGACTCCAGACGTTAGCGAAATTATACTCTTAATCTAACTCCATCCTGCCAAAATACGGTTCCAATTTTATTCGACATGACTTTATAACAAGGTAGGCCGACAAATACTCTTTGATACCATGTAACTTCTTTATACTTCTCATGTAATTTGTATTATCTAAGAGTAAAACATTTACTCTTTAGTGACAACCGATAAATTAAACATTCTCTATTAATTGTAAATAGTATTGCTTTGAGTCTTATGAAAGTTTAGTGAATATTAATTCTTACTGTATCAAATGCAGTGTATACATATTTGTTAGTGTTTTATTTATCATTGTTTGTGATTAGCTTTATATATAATGTAAAAAATAATTAATATATATAATTAATTACTTATATATTAATTATTGTTATAAAATTAATTATTATAATTGTATTTATATCTTTCACAGAACATAACATGAGAGTAGAAAGTTATTTATAATCAACACGTGATTTTTACAAGCTAAAAATCTAATAAAGCAAT
>NW_011954661.1:0-1066 GCF_000949405.1 Vollenhovia emeryi | reverse complement strand
AACGCGTTCGCCCGCTCCCCGCTCGCCACCGTCTCTCATCGATCGATGCGTGACTCCACCTCTCGCTATCGATTTTTCAGAGATGTCAACAAACACACCATTTTGCATGCTGCCGAATCCGGCCTTATTGGCTCAGACGTTTTTCTGAATTAGGCCGATAATAATTACGATTTTGTAAAATTTTATATAACTTTTCTTCTCAGTTTAACCCAATCTACTATAATCTTTGGGGTCGTCCATATCGAATCTGACACCCTGTATAATCCGTCCGGAAGCCCGCTGCACCACAGTAGGAGATTTCATACGAGATTGAGAAGAAAAACATTGTGGACAGTATAAAGTCCGAAAAGACGCTAGCGCGACAACATGGAACAACGAGAGCAAGATCTGGTGGAACGAGCCCACAGGATCACCACATTGGGTGATTATTTGGGGTGGCTGCAACAATGCTACGAATGTATCGCAGAGCTAGAGGAACACAGCCGTGTCAAACGTCCAAGGCTATCCATCGGTAGCAGACAATCGCTGGTGGCTCGAATCGCGCGACTCGAGAGTGTCAAGTACCAAGTTGAAAGACGATTCGTACATTTCGGGGGTGGTGGTATTGGAACTTCTTCGAGAGCGCAACTGTCGTGGCGCGAGATCGACGTGTTCGAAAACCGCGTGCTTACCGGTGCGGTGATTAGCGCGGAGTACATTGAACCGCGCAAATTTCTCGAGGACGCTCGCGATATCGTGATCGAGCACGTGCGAGACGCTATCGAACGCTATAATTGTGTAAAGGCGAATACCGCGTTCAACGGGGATTTTGTGGCAGGTGACAAACGTGCGAATAAAAGCAAAAACACAAAAAACTGTGAACCGTTTATTACAACGGACCTACAACTGTGGTACGAGTCGCGCGTAATCGGTCCAACTCTAGCTGAACTCGAAGAGTTTCAGGAGCGTGATAGCGGGTGGGCGCTGTCGCGTATACTCAACTTGACTATTAACGTGAACAAATGCAATCCTATGCGCGCGGGATGCCATATAGACATGCCAGAAGTGGTGAAACGAAAGAAAGCAG
>NW_011954660.1:0-1066 GCF_000949405.1 Vollenhovia emeryi | reverse complement strand
GGCTACTGCGCTTCCTGTGGCTTTTCTGAGCGGATGAAGTTCAATCCACTTGGTTAGCTTGTCTTGCAAAACCAGGAGCCAGATGTTTAAATTCTCGGATCTCGGAAGCGGCCCTACTAAATCGGCGGCCACTATTTCCCACGGTTCCTTGACGTCGAGCGCGTGCAATTTTCCGGGCGGTTTTCGCTGGTCGGTTTTAAACTTTCGGCAGCTGTCACAATTCCGCACATACCGTGCGGCCTCCCGGAACATTCCAGGCCAATAATATTCCTTTGCTAGGCGTACTATGGTTTTCGCAACGCCTAAATGTCCCGCGGTCGGATCGTCGTGATTTCGACGTAATATTTCGGCTTTACGGTCGCTGGCCACGCAGTTCTTCCACTGCTGTGCTTCAGGAGTGTCATTGTAGTCGAGCGTGTGTAAAATGTGCCGATGGAGCCGGCCATTTTCAATACGGTAGTCAGGATTTAATTCCGGATGCTCTTCTACTTCTTGGTACTTTCGGCTGTACCATTCGGACTTCGGTACTCCCGTTGCACAGATTTCGAGCGGCTGTCTGGACAGCGTGTCGGCGAGCAGGTTATCGGAGCCTCTTCGGTACTGAATCTCGAAGTCGTACTGCCCTAATTCCAATGCCCAACGAGCCAGTCGGCCTGTAGGACTTTCTATGGTGTTTAGCCATTTCAACGAGTGGTGGTCCGTCAGGACGACAAAGTGATACCCCTCTAGATAATCGCGGAATTTCCAGATGCCCCACTTGATTGCAAGGCATTCTAGTTCGGTTGCCGAGTAATTTTTCTCGGCACTGGTGAGTGTTCGGCTGGCATATCCGATCACCCTTTCGGATCCGCGTATCTGCTGAGTAAGTGCTGCGCCTAGCCCTTCTTGGCTGGCATCGGTCTGGAGGACGAACGTTTGGCTCCAATCTGGACAGGATAATATTGGAGCGTTCGTCAGTAGCTTTTTCACTTCGTCGAAGGCGGCTTGTTGTACTTCGGACCATTCCCACTTGGCTTTTTTACGCAGGAGACGGTGTAACGGGGCAGCGACACTGGACACATCTTTT
>NW_011954658.1:0-1066 GCF_000949405.1 Vollenhovia emeryi | reverse complement strand
CCTTTTATTTATTTTAATGTGTATTTTATTCATTTAATGATGGTGGATAGGAAAGCGCGTGCAATGTGTTACATAAAACTATACTTTATATAAAATTATTGTTAAAATTTAAAATAAATGTATCACATTATATTAATATTAACGAATAATATTGTTATTACAAGTATAAATTAAATGTACATCCTTTTATTTGTAATATTATAAATGCTCGAATTCTGGATGAGCCATTGGAGGGGCAAGGAAGGAATCAATTATGATATATAAGGATCCCCGGACGAGGGATGTGATCAGAAGTAGAAAGTCAGTCAATCAGTTGTTACTGTGAAAGTTCTTATGCCTATGAGATATACATAGTGCGAAGTATTGTTCTTTCTCTCATCGATTCATCTAGTTTTAAGCATGAAATCAATTGATATATGAAAATCCCCGGACAAGAGATATTATTAAAAGTAGAAAGTCAGTCAATCCGTTGTTACTGTGAAAGTTCTTATGTCTATGAGATACACATAGTGCGAAGTATTGTCCTTTCTCGCATTGATTTATCTAGTTTTAAGCGTAACATTTAAACGCTGGAACACTCCACGTGGAAATAAGAGTAAGTTCCCAGACAGCACACATGTCTAAAAGACATCATAAAGATGTCTTTAAGATATCTTTTAGACGTACACGTCTAAAAGACGACTCGATGTCGTCTTAAAGATGTCTTTTAGATATGCATGCTATCTGGGTTTGTTTCGCTCACTATATGCGGTAAGTATTAACATTCAGAAGCATTACTTTTATCTGTTCATCTATAATAGTATGTATCTTACAAACATTAGCTCATATTTAGAACGATGCAATGGTATTAGTGCGCTAACACATCAAGATATTAGCATTTTTATTAATTCAAAACTAATAAGAATACGACTAATTAGTCTACACGACTAGACTTCTAATTACAGTTATTAAAAGAAAGTAACGTCGTTACCAGTCCGTTACCAAAAAAAGTAACTTGTTACGGCAACGGTGTTACAAGTAACGCGTTACTTCAATAACCTGAATAATTGTGTCTCGTTCTAGGATC
>NW_011954657.1:0-1066 GCF_000949405.1 Vollenhovia emeryi | reverse complement strand
GGGGCGGGAGGGGGTGGGGCGCGCGCAGCGCGCCGTGCTAAACGCGCTTGCAACTTACGTGTTTAAGTCCATCATTTTTCTCGAAAACTATCACTCGTACAGTAAACATAAATAAGACGTAAAATGCATATTTCAAAGAGATCTACAACTTTTGTTTAAAACTTTTTTCAAAATTTTTAGTATTTGTGTCTGAAAATTACATATAATTGGTTGACATTGTTTTTTTAATAACTTTTTAACAAGCAACGAGCGACGGCTAAAACCTTCTGAGCGTTACTCAGGAGGGTAACCTTGACAACATATGTCAAGGTCAAGGTCATCGGAGCTGACTCCCCTAAAGTGAACATTTACCAAAATTTTTTCCCGGGTACTCAACAATTTAACTGTTTTATAACACGTATTGTTGAGTAGGAAATTTTAACTTACATTTATGTAACTCTTACTTTGTGTTTGCTGGGTGTAAATAAAGTGAAGAACAACAAATATACTGTTATATTGTTTATTTAACAGTCAGTCATTTTGGATCCGCCATTTTGAATTTTGAGAAAGATAATATCAAATTCATAATTAGCGACCTTGAAAACCTTTATATGCCATTTTTTGCTTCAATCAAACTAATTTTGGATTTATGTCCGCTTTTTTCGGGAATTGGCCCACTGTGCATTGCTGCTGTTCGATTTTGAATCGCAAGTCCAGTCGGATCTCTTCCGATCTCCTGAGATACACATCAGATCTCACCAGGTTTAGTCAGACCCAACCAGACATATGTTGATCTTACCAAAGCTGATCATTCTTAGTTTGCAAAGTTGGGTTGCTGATCGAATCAGATCTCTTCGGATCTAATCTGACATCAGATCTCCTAAAAGATTTGAGCAGACATTATGCGTCAGATCTTTTCAGATCTGAGCAGATCTTTCCGGATCTGAGCAGACCTCGACAACATAGAACTTACAAAAATTTCGTTCTCATCATTATAGGTATTAATTTTTACACCCAATATTGGGCATTATATGAAATATAGATAACTCTGTGAAGGGGGAGTTGTACGTATTTAATTAAATACATA
>NW_011954656.1:0-1065 GCF_000949405.1 Vollenhovia emeryi | reverse complement strand
GAACTGGCGAAGAAAAATTATTACACTCCGCACAGTGCGTCAAAGTGTGCAATTTTTTAGAGAAGAAACATGGTCATGATTTTGAGAAAGTTCCGGGAAATGGGAAGAGTGAATGCAAATTCCAATAAGAGCTTCTTAAAGCAGAGACTTTGCCCCATAAAATGAAAAAAAAAACTTTTCAATTTGACCAGTTTTCGCGAAGTTACGCTTATTTGAAATTCGCCAAATTTTGATGTAAATTTCTTGTTGCGTTAATTTTTTTGACCAGTGTATTACAGACGGTATATTAATCACAGATGACAATATAGAAGATATACTATTAAATGAAAGCATCTCGGGAACAAAAAGTCCTGGAACAAATATACAACCAGTTTTAAATAAAGAGGCAGAAATTCCTAAGAAGAGCACTATTAAGTTGACTTCGAAAAATAAATATTCCAATTTTAGAGCAAAACCTTTATCAATATTAACAGAAAAATTGTTAGAAAATAACATTGAATCGACAAAAACTATATCCGATTTTAACAATACTTTTAAAACATTTACGGAAAGTTATATTAGTCTTAAAAAACAAAAATTGGAACACAAAAATAGTAAATTGAATTTTGAAATTGAGAAATTCAAACTACTTCATCCAGAATTTAAATTTTCTATTGATAAAATGTGTGATTCATTAGACATTATTAACAATGCAGTATTAAAAACAATAAATAATTAATGAAAGAGTTAAGAGCTAATTCGTTTTTATAATTAATATAATACGTAATATTTGTATTTAACGTATTATTAGTTTCCTTTCGTCTGCTTATAATATTGTACGTTAAACATTATCAAATGTGCAATTTATGCTACAATAATTTTGTTTTTTTACTAAAATAAAAGTATTATTAATTTTTATATGTATGTATGTATGTATAAATTTATTGAATCCCCTTAGGGTTACAAGGCGTTTTTAAGGAACGTTCCCAAACCTCTCGACTCTCCTGATCCTCTCTCTACGTGTCCATATCACCAATATATTGGCGCTTTTTCAGGGAGCGTTCCCGAACCCTTTCCAATTCATTT
>NW_011954655.1:0-1065 GCF_000949405.1 Vollenhovia emeryi | reverse complement strand
TTTTAAGTTTTAAATTTGTATACTTTGCTTTGTTTTCATTTCTGAGCTGAAGAATCTTTTAATTGTTTATAGAAATTTTTTTGAATAATCCGCCAGGCTGCTGGAGCCGACGATCATCCTTCTACTCCAACATTCCTGCAATTATATAAGTTGCTATCAACATATAGTATTTTGAAACCACCTGCAAGCGGTAATTGTACTCTTACGGAGACATCACATCCGAAAACACTCATCACTGTATCTGAATTACGAAACATTTACGACAAGCCAACTAGAACATCTATGATAGATTTGAAGGCAAGATTAGATGGGCTAATCGAAGAAACCGAATGGGAATTTGATGATGTCGTCGAACACGATTATTCTCATGCGTCCGTCGTTGATTGCATAATTTACTATGTTACAGGTTTATTGCAAAACTGTATAGTAAACATGTGACAAGTTTACAGGAAAACAGTATTGTCTTCAATCGGAATATTCCAAGGATATGAATACTAATGAATAATGTTAAATTCAGCAATGCTAAATACAACAAATGCCTTAGTTATAAATGTCTTTTATTTCTTTTTTGTATTTGATTTAAACATGCATGACGTTGTGGTGTGATTTGTATGCTTGTCTCTGTTGCACTTGACTAATTTGATTATATTTGAATGTTTTGTATGAAATTAAGGGTTTGTGGCTTAAATGCACTGTATTTTCATATCTAAAAAAAGAACAATACTTTCCTATACTTCTATTTGCTTTGAAGCATTTAAATATATATTGTCATACAGGTTGGCAAAGGTTTCAGAAAACATTAAGACGTCTTAAGACGTCTTAATATTTTTAAGATGTCTTTAAGACGCCTTTTAAACTTGTCTATTATTTGGGTTGCTAATTACTATATATGCATAATCTCGTTCTGTTTACAGGATCTATCTACAAACAAATACAAGTAGGAAGACATTTTGCCTGCGAAAGTTGTAAAAAAGCTATACGAGCACCTATAACATTCTCCCAGCAATCTTCCGCTGAACTTGTTAATTTAAAATCAAGAGGTGCACTAATCCATCCTAACACTAA
>NW_011954654.1:0-1065 GCF_000949405.1 Vollenhovia emeryi | reverse complement strand
TCGTTGTCGGTTAAAGTCGGGCTTTGAAGGGCATCCGGATCCGCCGGACTCGGAACTCGGAAGGTTCCATCTCTTTCTTCCACCTCTTCATCTAAAACTAAATAGTTTTGTTAGCTTTAAAATGTTGTGGATATATATTTTTTAAAATATCACCTTACCAGAAGATATATTAATAATTTCCTGCAAAGGTGGTGCCGCAATTTCTTCCCCAACCACGTTTCCTAATCTTCTTCTCCCTATAAAAGAAAAAGTTTAATATTTTAATTACGTTATAATCCGTATTTTAAAGATTTAATTTTATTGTCTTTAACTTACGTGCAAGTACTTCTTCGGGCTCGTTCTCGGATAGTCGACGGCGACGACGTCTCAATGAGAGACGTCGTTCGCCTGGAGGAGGAAGCTGTTCCGCGACGGTTGCAGGACGTGGAGGAAGCGGATTCACCATGGCAACGAGACGATTCTCTATGAAAAAAAATACTACATTAGTATTAAAAAAAAGTTTAATCGCTAGTGTTAATAATGTACAAATTATTAATACTCACGAATCTTATGCCGTCTCATAAAAGCGGCTATATGGATCTTGCCATCCTCCTCGTCGTGATCACACACCAGACGCAGATCCATAATCTCCATGATTATGGCGATTAAAGTTGCGTTGTTGTGGAAATAGCCTCCGAGGTCTAGCATGTTCAACATTGAACTCGCGCACCGATCCGCGAACTTATAAAATACATCATAATTCGCACTGTCATTGTCCGTCAAAGCGGATAAATACTCAGCTAGAATTAGGATGCGATTTATACTGCACCCGATGGCAAAGAATTTTTCTAAAACTTTGCGCAGCATTCTGAAAATGTGATGGAAAAACGAATTAGCGCGTCGAAGAACTACTGAAGAACTGATTCTCTGAAGGAAAACTGCACGTTGAAACTGATTCACTCGACTGATGGACTTCGAAATGTGGAACTATAAGCTAACCTACGATATATATATATATACTTTTTACCCCCTCTTTGCATTTTTGACCCAGACCCTTGACCATATTTTCTCTTTTGAAATGTGGGA
>NW_011954653.1:0-1065 GCF_000949405.1 Vollenhovia emeryi | reverse complement strand
CGCGATCGACGAAGTCACGCACCGACGCGAACGCGTCGCGAACACTTCGGCGTCTATTTCGTTCAGCGACGACATCCCGCCCGTTGCCGGTCGCCGCGAGAAGCACCGAGAATGTTCGGCGTACGTTGAGCTTGCAATTTTCACTGGGATCGAGTCGCTTTTCACTCGCGGGAAAGGAATCGCCGCGATCGACAAAGTCACGCACCGACGCGAACGCGTCACGTATCGCTTCTGAGCGGCGGGCAGCCGAGCCGCCGACCGCCGCGCGATGAGCCGCCGCGCGCGATTGGCTCCGAGCGGACGGGCCCCCCCGGATCCAGCCAACCGCGCTCGCCGTCTCCCGCGCGCCGGCGGCGTACGTGCCGCCGCGCGCCCCAACGTCCTTAACACCCGTAAATATGTTTGTGACCTTCCGCGACGGTTAGCGAGGAATCTCGCTATTGTTTTTTGCTCGGCGCTTCAACGTACGTACCGAGGTGACGTAGCAGTCAGTCGCTCGAAGGATCTCGGGTCGATAGGAAGCGTCCGCGCGCGCCAAGCGTGCCGAGTACCCGCGAGTCGGCCAATCGCTTTCGACGTCTCTCAGCCGGCGGGTAATACTCGGCCAGCATCTCTAACGTACGCTCGAGATTCGGGAACAATGTTCGTTACCTTCCGCGTCGCGCTGGCGCATGATATCGCTTATTGTTCTTTTGTGTGAAGCTCGACGTACCTGCCGAAGTGACCCGGCGATGATTCGCCCGACGAATCTCGAGCGGACAGCAAGCGTCCGCGAATTACTCCGCCGCGTCGTTTGTGCGGTTGGCACCACTGCCTCTGTTTCTAGGGGAATCGCCGGTATTCGCGCGCGATGGATCCGCGGGTGCACCAAGTGTTTGTCGGAGCGGAAGCGTGGTGGCTGCGTCGATTTACGGATCGGGAGACATTAATCGATGGTGCGAAGAAGAAGGAAGGACGGATGTGTCGCGCGATTCACTCGAGGCGGAGCCGTCGAGACGAAGGTACTGGGAATCGCGAACGACTGTCTCGTTGCGCCGTTGGCGGGTGACGGTCGCTCGCCGCGCC
>NW_011954651.1:0-1065 GCF_000949405.1 Vollenhovia emeryi | reverse complement strand
CCATTTTTGGTGCTAGAACGAGGCAAGTCCAAATTAAAAGTGTTAAAATTTCATGTATTTTGAAAGTTTATTATTATTTGAATAAGTATGCGCTAATTGATAGCTAAGAAGAATAAAATGTAAAATAAATAAACTTTCTGAAACAAAATTTGAAAACGGGGGAAAGTTTTTTTCGTTTATCTCAGAAACATAAAATGTGGACTTGCCTCTTTCTTGCAGCAATGTCTTCATTTGTCAGCGGGTTGTACTGAACAATTCGACCGTGTATAATGAGACAGTACGCAGTGGTATTATTCGATACATTCTCTTTACACTCAAATTCCAATCTCACGTCCACGGTCGCGCTCTTGACCGATTCGTTTTGTCGAGAACAATCGATGATCACAAACGGACCATATTCTAGAAATTTGTAGACAGTGAGACCTGGCGCAAGATCATCGTTTCTACAATAGCTCTTCAGGAATCGTAAATACGTATCATACAGACTCGAATATTTTTCTTTTTCAAAATCCAGATTCATATCGTCGTATGGATAACGTTCAGATAGAGTTTTACATTGCTCAATCTGCAATGACTGAATTTACACGCATTCTCAGACATTATATTCTTCCGACCTGTTTGCACAACGAAGATAACATACCGCGGCTTCTCGAGCTGAGTAGCTGTTTTAATAGTCCACGAATGTTTAGTCGTCTGCTGCAATAGCGGAAACTCATAGAGATCCCATGAACGAAAACCCATGTTGAGATATTATCCACTTTCCAAAGCACGCAGCATCGATAGCTTGTTCACCTCGTTTAACAGCACATGAGGCATTTGCCATTGTATCTTGAATATTTCAAGCTGAGGCTCCAGCGCAGCATTTCCAAGCAGACAATTGTTGTCATTGCGCGATCGTATTAAAATCAATTCGTGACGAGCGTTAATCACCACGCGTTTGTAATCTCCACAGAATCCCAATAGCATGTTGAGCGGTACGCTAAAATCGAAATCTCCCTTCCCATTGAACTTCACATCCCAGCCAGCATTCTTCAGAGCCGTCATTTTATTGACTCATGCCGAGAC
>NW_011954650.1:0-1065 GCF_000949405.1 Vollenhovia emeryi | reverse complement strand
ACGACCAGTTGAGCTGGCGCGCCTTCTACCGACGAACGGAGGTAGTGAAGTTTCTCGACGTTCGTGAGTTGCTCGTTCTGCATTATCAGGCTGTCGAACAGGTCTCTGAAGGCAGGCCACGCGGAATACTCCCCGTTAAACTTCGGGAGTGAGATGTCCGGCAAGCGTGAGCGCGTCTGTCTGGTCTCGCCGGCCGATGAGCTGGTCTGTGGTTGAGCGGCCTGAGCTGACAATGCGTGGCGGAGCACGCCTATGATCCGTCGCGCCTGCAGATAGCACCGCGACTCTTCCAGATGAGCGTTCCCTGAGAAATACTCCTCGTGAGTGAACGCCGCCGGCCATGAGACCTCAAGGTAGGCGTGTTCCTTGATGAAGGCCTTGTGCGTCTCCTCGACCAGCTGTTGGAATTGGGAGACCTCCTCAAGCGAGGTCCCCGCTGGGGCCGTCGGCAGGGAGTCGATGAGCTCCTTGAGCAGCGTAATCCGGCCCATTTGTGTCTGAGCCTTCAACGCGAGCTCCGGCGATAGCCGGGCAGGAGACGCCGTCCTTCCTGACGTGCGGTCTCCCTGAGGCAGTTCCAACACCGGGGTTTTCGGGCGGTCCGCCTTGCCCGTCTTGTCTGCTTCCGCCATGAGTGGGCACGAGCGAGGTTAGGGGTCTCGTTGGAGTGAGCGGTCTACGAATGAGTCACGCGAGAGAGTCGTGAGATCACGTGAACAATGAGTCGAACCCGTGTATTAGCGCGCCCCTGATCGCGCGAGAAGGCCGTGAGATCACGTGATCACTGCGTGGTTGAGATGGGCCGTCCGAGAGCCTCGCCGCGATCCGGCTCGAAGGACCAAAAAATGTTCGCGAATCTCGCGAGGAGAGTTCGCTGGTTACCGCTGCGGATGGAAGCAGGGTGAGAGGGCTTCGCGGTGAGAGGCTCAGGGAGCGAATGCACGCGTGAGAGGGTGAAAATCACGTGATCGTACCTCGGGTAGATTGGATAAAATATCGAGTCAGTTTTAATGAACGTAAAAGCTTACAGTGAGCAGTCTCTGAATTAACGCTGGATGAGAAGTC
>NW_011954649.1:0-1065 GCF_000949405.1 Vollenhovia emeryi | reverse complement strand
CACCACCAGGGCCTTCTCCGTTGGGTGGACGTCCAACGTCCCGGACCTCACTTTCCTAAAAGCCGACATGTGACAGTTATACATAAATTAATCCCACGGCGTATTTACGATACATTTACGCGAGACTTTGCGCGGCACATTCTGTACGAAGGGATCCCATTTGGCAGCCGACTGACAGATCATTTGACAGATGCAGTGGCGACAGCATCCCCTCACCTCTTCAGAACTTTCGCTTCGTCCATTTTGTTGCTCGCTATTTCGCCGGACTCCTCGCTTGGGATATTCCTCTCCAGTACGCACGCCGTTCGCGCGCGACACGCGGAGACTCTCCCTTTGCCAATATATTTGCAGTCACTCCATCTCCATGGAGAGACGTCAAGAGACCTGTCAGCAACACCCCGTAAGATTTATCGGAGCAGGAGCGCAGACCGCGGCTGCGCGCCGAATGGCGTAAACGTATACGTACAACGGCGAAACTCATTCCAGCGCTTCNCGCCCATTTTCATTTTTTGGAACTTAAGCCAACGGCACACGATACTATTTTTCTTACTGGATTGCTTACGAGATCCAATAAGGATTCAGAGTTTTAGATCAGGTGACTTAAAGCTAAATCCTGATTGGCTCTCGTAAGCAATCCAGTAAGGAAAGTAGTATCGTGTGCCGTTGGCTTTATATTCCGCTACACGCATTTTCAAGTACTGCCGATAAAGTCTCCACTTGGTGCGTGTCCGTGCAGCTACGCCCATTTTTCAAGCGGGTAACTTTTTTATTATTCATTGAATGCGAAGAAAGACAGAACGTTCGACGTTTGTGTCAACTTGTGTCGCTTGCTGGAAAGCTCCCATTATATCCGCTTGAAAAATGGGCGTAGCACGGCCACGCACCAGGTAAAGACTTTATCGACAGTGCCTGAAAATAGGTGTAGCGAAATAGTTCCAAAAATGTAAATAGGCGTAGGGCGCTGGAATCAGCCCAGCGTAAACTGTATCAAGTAAAAAAGAAAGATCAAGTAAAACGCCGGCGTGGCCCCGCTCTCAGGTTTCTCTCTGCATGGTTCATGGTTCA
>NW_011954648.1:0-1064 GCF_000949405.1 Vollenhovia emeryi | reverse complement strand
AGTTCTGACCACTGGATGTCTCTAAATAATTATTAACAATTAATAACAACATAGCACATACGCTATGGTGATATGCTGTGCTGCTACGATTAGTTCTCGGTTCCTGCGAGATTTTAAACAATAGTTCTAAGCTCTCTGATGATGACCCGTGTGTCACACGGGTAGAGATAGCTGAAAGTCCACCTCGCATAATGCGGTCTCTCTCGCTTACACGGCTCGCGAGGAGGATGGCAGATTCCCACCACTAGCAGTTCCCCACCACTAGCAGTTCCCCACCGGTGCTATGCTGGGCCCGTCGCGCTCCTTTCGCTCGGACGGCTATCCCCACTATCTCACCTACAGGCGGGAGCGTGGGAGAAACCCGACGTTGGCTCACGGGCACGGACGGTATCTCTGCTGTTTCGTCGCTTGTTTGCGCTGTCTCCACCGGCCTTTCCGAATCTCCGATATTCTGACATCAGAGTAGCGTGCAGCGAACGCGTTCAAGCAGGCACACGCAACTAAACGACGCAAAGCGATCCATTCGACTTGAACAAGCTTCTTACACTATTTTATTTTCTGTCATATTTTGTCTTTGTTTTACTATTAAAGTAAGTATTATATACCTACTTTGTATACTTGCTTTGTAGTACTCACCCACTTCATTTGAACGTCACGCGTAGACAGTTGTGGATAAGAAATACGCGAACGCCAAAATGAAAGGCAGGGCAGGTTACAATAAAGATACTTTACAACAAATTTTATCAAAAGCAGAATGTTGCCCCCTTACCGATACGGGTGGCGTGCTTCCACCTTCCCACAAGGTTTATGAATTGATTTCTAAATTGATGCTCGATGAGGGTTCTGTGATAACGCCAAAACACATTCACACCATTATCAATAATAACCGTAATGGTTTTAAACAGTTCGTTTCAAAAACGTTCAATATTAAAGAGGTCGAAATGAGCACATGCATTGACAAAGATTTCTCGATAAATGTAAGTCAATCTGTAGATGAGCACAGTGCCGATACTTCGACTACTTCCATAACAATTGATATCAATCTTGTGATATCTGCGGAAAAG
>NW_011954647.1:0-1064 GCF_000949405.1 Vollenhovia emeryi | reverse complement strand
AAACACGTCAGGTAATCCGCCACGGATTCCTGCTCCCCCTGTGTACGTCGCATGATCTCGTCGCGAAGCGCGAACTGGAAATCGGGATCCCCGAAGCGGGTACGCCACGCGTCGGTAAACGCGCGCCACGTCGTCAGCCGATCGCGCTTTCCCCGAAACCAGTGTAACGCGATTCCGGTCAAAAAGAACGGCAAACATCGGAGGATATCCTCGTCGGATACCGGGACTAAGTCGCGACCTTCCTCTATTCGTAACAAGAAGGTTTCGGCGTCCTCCCCGCGCGCTCCCGAGAACTTCAGATTCCATTTGCGCATCACGTTGTACGCGGTCATCGCGGAATTCCCCGTGTGATCGCGGGACGCGGGAAATCCGGGCGAGCGCTGCACTCCGGGCGAGCGCGTCACTCCGGGCGAGCGCGTCACCCCGGGCGGAGGCGGCGTGCCCCCTATGCGCGAGGACGTCCGCGGGTACGGAAGTCCCGACGGACTATCCGGGCGGAGATCGGCCGCCGGCAGCGGCAGCCGGTCATCCCCGTCCGCCATGCCTCCGCTCGCGAGGGCCGCCTGAAATTCGCGGCGGTTCCCCTGCTCGTCGCGCAGCAAGCGCGCGGTTAAGGCGGAGTAGCTCCCGTCGAGCGAGAGCCTTCGTCGGCCTAATTCCTCGCGGAGCTGGTCGCTATCCAGCGCGAAGATCCACTCGTCCGCGGGATCAACTCGACTCATTTGGTCCGTTCCGACCTTCCGCGAAATAATCAAACACGCGCGACCAGACTCTAACGGCGGAAACTTTACGGCAGCTCAGCCGTATTCGCGCACAACACAAGTACCGAACGAAAAGAGAAAAGACAAACACCGAGACGTAAACACGAAGACGTTAACGCGGACTAACAAACGAAACGCACCCTCGATACGCGCGAGAAATATCACACGGCTCGCAAGGACAAATTTCAAATATTCACGAACGCTCCAACAAAGATTTCCCGAAATACTCTAATCGCCGTGCCTCCGGCACTCCCTATTAATTATTCAACGTGGCCCCACGTTGGGCGCCAAATTTTGCGACGA
>NW_011954646.1:0-1064 GCF_000949405.1 Vollenhovia emeryi | reverse complement strand
TTTTTTGAGAAATGTCTGTGGTTGCTCTAATTTTCTTAAATTTTGAGATATCAGGCTAATTTTTTTTTAAACTTCGAGAATCACTAAAGGTAGGTTAGTATTGATTTTTGCGATGATCGGTAAATGGGTTTCTTTTTGAAAAATCTTGAATTTTTTTAGAAATGTCTGTGGTCGCTCTAACTTTTGCAAATTTTGAGATATCGGGCTATTTCTAATTCTATTATTCTTTCCAGTCTTTTCTACCCCTATTTCATATATAATTGATTAATATTCGGTTGATTAGTTCTTAAGTTATAGATGTTTGAAATTTCGCGGAATCCGTACATGAACACTTTTTCATTATACTGGTTGTTTCAAAAGTGATGCTACAAAATGTAATGGTGAAATGTATACATTAGTATAAGCAAAAAGTCCTAATAAACATAGGTAGAGGTCCCTCTTTTTCATTATACAGGGTGTTTCAGAAGTGATGGTACACAATGTAATAAAGAAATGTACACACTTGTAGAAGCAAAAAGTTTCAATACACATAGGTAGAGGCATACCTCTTGAATATGGCGATGACCGGTAAGAGGTTTTCTAATTTTTAATTTTTTTTTTAGAAATGTCTGTGGTTGGTGTAGCTATCGCAAATTTTCTTTGTTGGGGAAATCGTTTAATTTAAATTCTCGCGCCAGCGCTCTCGGATCGGTTGGCTAGGTGACGAGTTCTTCGTTGGCAACGGTTATTTACCGGTTGTTTATTGATATCGATTTTCTGTATTGTGCCATTACTTCTTGAAAGTGTCGGTTCAGATTTCGTTGTGCAAGTCTAAAGTGATTCAGGCTGAGGTCTTTTTCTCATCGTAAGGACTCGATTGTGTCGGCTTGAGGAGAGAGTGTTGAGTGCCTTTGCTTCTTGGTCGGAATTGATTTCGGAACGAAGGGCCGAAAATACAGCAGAGGACGACTGCAATCCGAGAGGACGGCATACGTTGGAGAGCGCGCAGGAGATCAAATATAACTATCCAAAGGAGAAAGGGGCAATCCCGTGGATCCTATAATACCATCTGACTCCCGCATATA
>NW_011954645.1:0-1064 GCF_000949405.1 Vollenhovia emeryi | reverse complement strand
CCGCTGAACTATTTTCTTTGGGGGTATGTGAAGTCACTTGTCTACGCTGATAAGCCAGAGACTATTGAACACTTGGAAGCCAACATTCGACGCGTTATAGCCGAAATACAACCAGAAATGCTGCGAAGAGTGATCGAAAATTGGACCTCCAGATTACGCCATGTACGCGCCAGCCGCGGCGGCCACATGTCCGAAATCATATTCAAACATTAATGGCATAAAATTATATTTCAAATAAAGTCACATTCGTGGCCATTAAATTGTTTTTCTGTGTTTTATTTAAATTCAAAGTTCTATACCTCGAAATGAAACACCCTTTATATATATATTTATGTGGATCTCTCTCAAAACTTTTATCTTTAAAGATTGTGACGTTGCCGTCCCGCGTGCGCGTCCACCGGGTTCCTCCCTCAGGGCAACAGGCCGAGATTAGAGGAAACCGTGCCGCAGTCTCCAGAGAGGCGACCGTTAGAAATTTTGTCGCTCCGACGTTATGACTGATTATTTGTTTTTTTTTGTTATTATGATTACGAGCGTGTGAGTACGGATGGATGCGAGGGCTGAGGAGAGAGGAGAGGCCCGGCTAACGGACAAATTCCGCGGCAAGCACGGTGGAGAGGCTTGCGGAGCGGGAACGGAGCGCGCGGAGCAGCGAGCCGGGAGGAAGGAGCCCAGGGCCCGTGGCACGATACCGGAGGGGCGTCAGCGGGGGAGCCGCTGCGACAGCCCTATCGAGGGAACCCGAGGAAATTTGGCGATACCGCGGGCACCTGCGCCCGATCGTGAAAATATCGCTGCCGGCGTTGTCGCGTGCCGTCGCGCGATTGGCCGCGGGGCACGCGCCTCGCGCGAGCAGCCGCGCGGGGGGTTCCCCGCACTATCGATCCGCGATCGCGGAAAATTCGGAGCAGCCTGTTGCCGGATTTGTAAGAGTGAGGACCCCGGTCTGCCGCTACCGCCGTTTTCCCGCCACGAAGTGCGAGTTCCCGCGTGAGCCCAGGACGAGCCGTTGCCGCCTGCCGATCCCGGGAGAGCCGAGGTGCCGGTGAGATCCTCCTCCGTCC
>NW_011954644.1:0-1064 GCF_000949405.1 Vollenhovia emeryi | reverse complement strand
AATATCCCTCCCCCTCTCGCGGCAGACAGATCACCGCGTGGATAGCGGTGAGGCGTAGGCCCTCCCCCAATATCATCGGGGGAGATGGCCTGTGTCCGACGGGCTGGGGTTCCCGTCGGGCCCGGCCTCCATCGGAGACGGACGGGAGAGGTGGTGGCCGCCTCTCCCGTCCAAAAGAGTAGCGGGCTCCACCACGGGGGAGCCCGCCCTCCCTCCAACGTCACCGGTGGGAGGGAGCGCGAAAGCCCGCCAGACCAACGGCGGGCCGGTGCGGGGGGCGGTCCGGAAGGAATGACTCAGTCAATACCCGGCCGTCCCCCCAAAAGTCAAAGCACCGCGCAGGCCACCGCAGGAGTTTAGTGGGTAAGCCCGCGCGCCAAACTACATCTTGGCGCGCACCTCGCTATTAGAGGGGCAGTCCCACATAACCCGGGTTTAGTCAACAAAACCCCCTCCCAGGGGGGTCCCGGGTATCCATAAAGGATTCTCCTGCGTTAACAAAAAAAAAGAAGAGGATACAGGAGGAGGAAAGATGGGAAAAAATAAGAGGGTCAAAGTCAAATGTGTGGTATAAGAGGATAAAGGAAGGAGGAATTCCGGAGTACTTAAAGAAAGGTTGGGGAGAAGAGAGATGGCAGAGAGTGGCGAGATTTAGGCTAGGGGAGGAGATGAGGGGAGGAAAATACTGGGAGAAAGAGGAAAGGAGGAAGTGTAGAGTTTGTAAGGGAGGGTTAGAAACGTGGGAACATATCTGGGAGGAATGTACAGACTGGGGAAAAGACAAAGGATGGCAGGAAATGGTAGAGGAAGTACTAGGTGAGGGAGGGGAAGGAGAGGAATGGTTGAAGAGAGTGGAAGAGTGGAGGGGGAGGGGAAGGGGGAGAATACGAAGAGGGGAGTGAGAGAATGAGGAATGCAGCGGAAACGGAGGTCCAAGGATGTATGGAGATGAATGGAAGAATGAATGAGGAAGGAATGTTCTCTCTCTCTCTTGTAAGGCGTGCGTATGTTTATATTGTAAACGGAGCGGAGTCCGTTTATTATATTATTATTATTTATTATTA
>NW_011954643.1:0-1064 GCF_000949405.1 Vollenhovia emeryi | reverse complement strand
AAGTGGTCGAGGCCTTGCAGAAGCTCGCTCGAGTGAAGATGCCGAGGCCCAAGGGGCTCACTCGGTGATGATACCGAGGCCCAGTGATGTTAGCTGTGCCGCTTTCTGGCGCATGCGCACTGCAATAGCAGTGAAATCCAGTAACGTATATAAGATGTAGGGGAGATGAACACTGACAGTTCTGGCGGAATTTGGGACAGCAGGAAAGTTAAGTGTGTGGGATGAAAATGTAAGTAGTATACATGGTTGGCTTTCCATTCCGAAGTAAATAAAGCATTTTGTATAGCATATGTAATGTCAGCATTAGATGTAGGACAGATTTGATAAAGCATTCACGAACGGCTAAATAGATAATATTAAAAAGGTCAAAACCTCGAAAACGTTAATAATAATGTTAACGTAGTTTCTCATGATTTACATCTTTTTACATGTTTTACATCTTTTTATTCACAATTAAAAAATTTTTATATAATTTTTATAGAAGCATCAAAGTAGGGTTCCTGCAGGACCTGTATACATCCTGTTTTGATACTGCATTGCTGCTGTACTTGAACGCGCATGCGCCAGAAAGCGGCACAGCTAACATCACTGCCGAGGCCTAGGGAGGCTCGCTCGGCGATGATACCGAGGCCTAGGGAGGCTCGCTCGGTGATGATACCGAGGCCTAGGGAGGCTCGCTCGGCGGAGATACCGAGGCCTAGGGAGGCTCGCTCGGCGAAGATACCGAGGCCTAGGGAGGCTCGCTCGGTGAGAATCCAAGGCCCGAGGGGCTCGCTTGGAGGAAAATAATCGAGGCCCGTGGGGCTCACCCGATCTGTACTACAGACGACTACTGGCACTCGCGAATCGTCTCCGACGAGAACACTTAATGAATTTTCGTCGCCGCCGGAGGTCTTAATATACCCATCGCCACTGAATTCTGAATGCGAGTATGCTGCCGGCGCTGTGTCCACCTATCGGCGGCGCGCCGTACTACCGCCGCGCGCCGTGTCGTCGGCGCTCGCAGGAGCGGCGCCGTGACGTGTGGTGCCCGCGCGCCTGATGTGGCGTGGGTCGCCACATCA
>NW_011954642.1:0-1064 GCF_000949405.1 Vollenhovia emeryi | reverse complement strand
CCTTGTTATTTTTTGCGATATTCGGGAACTGCAACAATGCGTCGAGATGCGTCTCGATAATTAACATCTGATTATCGTATGTATTCTTCAGAAGTGTCCAGGCGTTTTCGTAGTTCTTATCCGATATGCTGAATCCTTGAACCACCTGGAGCGCCTCTCCCTTTAGGATGCCAACTAAGTACTGGTGTTTCTGCATCGGCGATAAATCCTTATCGCTGTGTATCGTCGTTTCGAAGCTGTTCTTAAAGAACATCCATTTTGTGTAATCGCCGCTGAATTCGGGCAATTTGTTTTCGGGCAACTTCGGCTTTGTCCTCCGTTGTCCCTCGTCCGTTGGTTCCGGTGCGCTGTGTTGACTTGCTGCTTGTTGTGCAGCAACCTGCTGTTTCGCCGCGACCTGCTGTTTCGTAGCCTGCTGATCGATGATATTTTGCGCTGTTGCCGCAGCCTTGTAGTAACAGCTTTCGAACAGATTTCGTTCCGCTTCGCCTTCCGCCTGTATCGCATCTGCTTGCTCGTCCGTCTGTGCTGGCCGAGCATCTATCTCGCCTTGAACTTCCTCGAATTTACCCCATAATTCTTCGAGCCTTCGTAAGCGGACTCGTGCGTCTGCCGCGCTCTTCACGTCCGCCGAATCAAAATACAACTGTATTCTTGTGACTTGCCCCTTTACGTAGGCACGCTTTTGCTTTAGCTTTCTCATATCCGAATCCGACTTCGACATCTCGGATTCAGTGATCTGGAACGTACTTTGATTAGAAAGCGATAGGAGACTGACTCACCTTCCTTGCTTCGATGCCCACGCTGTGTCGATCCGCCGCGTTGAGGTTATGGAAGTTTTGCCTTGTTTCTCGCCACGGCGAGTATGCAAGTTCCGTTCCTTGAATTGCCAATGTGGTATATCACCAAACTTGCGTAGTGATATAATGCTTACGCGTGAGCCTGCTTCGCCGCGTTGTATATGCGTGTGACGCTTTGTTTCGCGCGTCCTATCTTGCTGCGTGTCCGACGTCCTTCGGACTGCGGATGCTGTACGCGTGAGCCTGCCTCGCCGCGTTGTATAT
>NW_011954641.1:0-1064 GCF_000949405.1 Vollenhovia emeryi | reverse complement strand
GGGGCTATAGGAGGGCGCTGCTAGTATATCATAGGGTATTTCGCGTATCGTATGGCGGTACAAATGAACTTTCTAACAGAAAGTAAGTAAGATTTATAATTGTTTTAAGTGGTTTAAAATTTTATTAAATGCTTATTAACATTGAAAGCTTGTTCGGAAATCAGTGTGTTCTATTTTAGTAATGTCTCCTGCTTTGTTTTCAGTATATACAGCATATACGGTAAATTAAGAATGGGTGAAAACGAGAATGTAAGATTTTATAAATTAATTAATAATAATTAATTTTTCAAAATTATCTTTAATTATGCAATACGTTTTCAGACGTATTTAGATTTGTCTAATTCGTTTTCTCAAAGGCACTATTGTTTTCCTGGAACACACATGGTAAAAATGAATAATATTCATAAATATATAATTAATTGTGTCAATAATAATATGTTCATTCTATTATCTAAAAATTTTAATAATATTATAGGATTTGTATAAAGATTCTTCAAATAATGTGGCTGAATCTTCTGAACTCACTGAGGAAAGTAATTTTGTGTCTAACAATTCTTTTATACATGTTGGCGTGAATAGGAAAATCGAGAGAATTAAAGTGAACGTAATATTTATTAATTATCACGGCGGATTACAAGAGATTATACGTGATTACTACAAGCACGTGTTGTTCTCCGAAAGCGCGAGAGAGCCACCTCTGTCGTAAGCAGGTCATGCGTGCCCTCTGTCTTTCCTCTAGTGATAACACCACTGGGACTTTGGTAAGAGACCATGGCGTGCGTGACTTGAAATCTGAATATACTCCAACACGCCTCCTCAAGACATGCGCGATTCGATGAACCGTAAACCCAGTGCGTCGATTAACTTCTTGTGCCTCACGCCAGTTAGGCCCTTGGTAAATATATCGGCGACCATGTCCTCCGTAGGTAGATGCTCCAATATAATTTCCTCCTTGTTGACGACGTCCCGAATGTAGTGATAACGAATATCTATGTGCTTAGTACGCTTGTGGTGCACAGGATATTCGGCAAGACATTTTGCGCCCTGGTTGTCTACAAACAGGA
>NW_011954640.1:0-1064 GCF_000949405.1 Vollenhovia emeryi | reverse complement strand
TTTCAGATTTAACAATATGTACAATGTGCACAATCGTAGAAAATAATTACGGAAAGAAATTTTATTACATGTTGCCTTGTATATCTTCCATTGAAAAAAGAACAATCCCACTGTAAACACCGAGCATTAATTAGATTATATGTATGTTACAATTTCTCACTCAACAATATAAATTTAATATAACATACACTAGTATGTTATAATAGTGCATTTACATTATAGAGTGACAAATTGATACAATGTAATTGATGCTCGGTGTTTATTGAGAATAGATTTAGATCAAAGTGACACTTTGTTTATACCTTTGTACCTTGTTTAGTGATATAATGATGGACTTTCTTACACAACTTAGGAGAATACGTACATTTTTCTTTTCTAGAATAATTTTTATAGGTTATATTGATCACAATAATAGCAATGGGACTAATATTCACTCCGACCATAAATATTCTCGATCATAAATATTCATTCTCAGTCATCAATAACACAGAAAAGCAAAAATTTGTATGTATATTGAAAGGCACGCGTTACTTTGGTCTGTGATGAGTAAGATATTCTATTGCAAACTTACTTATTATATTATCGCTCCATCGCTGTAACTGCAGTGTATCTAAAACTTTCTGGACCCTAGTATCCATTTTTCTAATGGATTTGAGCACACTTGATATAAAACTGCACACTGTACACTTCGTATAGCACGTCAGATCCAAGAGGACAACGAATTCTTGCGACGTCGTGTACCACTCGTCTGCCATATTGCATGATGCAATGTGCATCTAGAAGCGCAACTAGAAGTAAATTTTGATCCAGCGAAATTGTCACTTGTTTCTAAGAAATAAATTTAATCTTTGGAAATAAATATCGCACATCTATACAAATTATCTTCTTGTAACTAAATATAATATTGCTATAAAAAACATAAATTTGCCACAAATAAATTAATTTTCTGAGCAAGAATTAAATGAAATTTTTTTAACAAGTAAGTAGAAAAATTAGAGATACTTTACAGAAATGTATATTTTGTTGCCACGGCCAAATTTCTTTATAACCAACAAATATCGAAG
>NW_011954639.1:0-1063 GCF_000949405.1 Vollenhovia emeryi | reverse complement strand
TTAAGGATATTCAATCCTTTATAGGCCTAGCGGGATATTACAGAAAATTCATAAAAGACTTCTCCAAAATTGCCAAACCTCTAACTAAACTAACAAAGAAAGGAGAAAAGTTTGAATGGACGACTGCACAGCAAAATGCATTTGATAGCCTAAAACTCGCGCTGACAACAGCCCCTGTACTAAAATACCCGGACTTCAGCGACGAGTTCATCGTCACGACCGACGCGTCAGATTACGCCATCGGCGCAATCCTATCTCAAGGCATGGTAGGTCAAGACCGACCCATCGCCTACGCCAGCCGCGTATTATCGCGAGCCGAGCAAAATTACAACACTACCGAAAAGGAATTGTTAGCCATCGTATGGGCAGTCAAACATTTCCGACCGTACGTGTACGGCACAAAGTTTAAAATAATCACAGACCATAAACCACTGATATGGCTATTTAACGTAACCGACCCCGGTTCACGGTTAATTCGATGGAGACTAAAACAGGAGGAATACGACTACGAAATAGTCCACAAGGCAGGAAAGAGCAATGTAAACGCCGACGCATTGAGCCGCTATCCCGCGGAAAATAAAAAACTGATTCACCATATCGAAACAGGAGAAGAAGAAGAAAGAGGAGGAGAACAGAGGGAATATTCTGCGGAAGAAAAGGAGCAGATACTATATGAGTATCACGACGCTCCGTTAGGCGGTCACCAGGGAGTCGCGCGAACGCTACACCGCATCAGATTACGACACCACTGGCACGGTCTAAATAAAGACATCGAGAGTTATATTGCAAAATGCGAATTCTGCCAGAAAAACAAATTAAGACAGAAAACTAAAATGCCGCTAGTTATCACAGACACCCCTACGAAGCCCTTCGAGAAATGCGCCCTAGATATAGTAGGACCCCTTACAATAACAACCACGGGAAACAAGTACGCCTTGACTTTTCAAGATAATCTAACTAAATTCAGCAAGGCAATACCACTCGAGAATCAAGAAGCAAACACGGTAGCGAAGGCATTCGTAACGAAAATAATCCTTGAATATGGAATACCGGAAAAAGTATT
>NW_011954638.1:0-1063 GCF_000949405.1 Vollenhovia emeryi | reverse complement strand
TTTCATTACCAGCATGTGCAACAACTTTTGCCAAGAGATTTTCAACAACGGATCAATTTTTGTGAAGGTCTGCTATTATTTAATATTTACGGCACTTTGATAAATGTACAGTAATTTAATTGTCGGTGAATTACATGCAGGATTCCTCGCGCAATGTCGAGGTAATTTACTTTTCCCGGACATTATTTTATGGACCGATGAATCAACGTTCACCCCAAACGGTATATTCAACTCTAGAAACTATTTATACTGGAGTGAAGAAAATCCTCGTGTCGTTCGTGAGTGCGCGTTCCAATATCGCTGGTCCATTAATGTTTGGGCTGGAATAATCGGGAATCAAGTGGTAAGTGTAATCCGTAAAAATAAAACAATTTTTTTAACTAATGGGACTAAAGATTTTCGTTTTAAATTTTCAGATCGGTCCGTATTTCCTCCCGCCGCGTCTAAATGGCGAAATTTACGCGAACTTCTTAACCAATATTTTACCAGAGCTCCTCGAAAATGTGCCTCTCCGCGTGCGAGCACAATTAATATTTCAGCACAATTGAGCTCCCGCGCATTTTCGTCGAGAAGTTCGCGATATTCTAAATAGATATTATCCACATAGATGGATAGGTCGTGGTGGCCCGATCAGTTGGCCAGCACGGTCGCCAGACCTTAACGCGATGGACTTTTTCATATGGGGTCATATAAAAAGTCTAACAGAAAATCAGCGTACTGGTACAGAAAACGAAGTACGCGAAGCTATTATAGCAGCCTTCCGTACCATTACGCCGGACATGGTGCAACGTGCGACGCGCGACATTGTTCGAAGGGCCGAACTCTGCGTACGTGAAGGAGGACGGCACTTTGAGCAATTTTTGCATTAAATTATGAGAGTGGATTAGGCCTACTGGGGAAACCACTATAAAAAAACGCACCATGCTATCTACCGCAAGGTGGTGTGGAAATGATAGCGCATCATCTTCCTGCCACCAAAACAGCAAGGGGACATAAGTCATTTTTAGGCGTCATATGTTTGTCTCGAGTCGCCCGCGCGTCGCTCGCGCTCGCTGCCCCCCTC
>NW_011954637.1:0-1063 GCF_000949405.1 Vollenhovia emeryi | reverse complement strand
AGTCAGTAAGGCTGGGTCTACATTGGATGTCGTAAGTCGAATAATGAACTGTGATTGGTCAATTTCTTCCGACACGACTTACGACATCCAATGTAGACCCAGCCTTACTGACTTTACTGGCGTGCGAAAAACGCAGCACCAGTAATTTTCATTGCTACCAACTATACTGTTTTCACTGGCAGTAACTAAATCCATTTTCGAACACATCCTCTGTCGGCACCTTTGATCTGGGCGTTCTCAATTTTCCGCCATGTTTTTGATCGCCCCAACAGTGTATCAACGGCTAAAAGTGCCTGGGCCCTTTTCAGGATCGTATCCAGGAAAGGCGCGTACGAACTAGAGTCCCTGTAGTAAGAGTCTGGCGAAAAATATTCTCCGTTTGATTGGTTCGACGCAAAATGGCGGAACCAATAAGGTGTCTCGAATCTGTACTCATACCTCCCAGATGAAAGCCGCTACGTCCATGGTGGGGGAGCCGCCGAGAGCAGAGCGCGACAGAGCCATGCTCTGTCTCACTCTCTCGCACGCTGTGCGTTTCTGACAGACGCCATTTTGCGTCAACCTTTGCCAGACTCTTACTACAGGGACTCTAGTACGAACTAGCGTACATTATTTATTGTAAATGGAAATGGCCTATGAAAAAAATGTTCTAATAAAAGTAATTAATGTAATTACTTGCTCCAACGTATAAAAGTATTAACGCGTAGTATAACCAGTAGTGGCACTCGCTCTTTTGTTTCACGTTCGCGCCGATCCGTACTGCGCATCCGACATGTTTTAGTTATGACCAATCACAGGATTTTTGTACGTGTGTTAGTGCAAAGTCGGTGTGACATTGAAAAATTTGCAGTGTTGACGAATAACGCGTTAATACTTTTATACGTTGGAGCAAGTAATTACATTAATTACTTTTATTAGAACATTTTTTTCATAGGCCATTTCTATTTACAATAAATAATGTACGCTAGTTCGTATGCGCCTTCCCTAACAGCACAGATGACGGAAAGTTGACTTTTAGTCGACTTTTAGTCGACTTTTATAAGTCGACTTAAAGTCGACTTTT
>NW_011954636.1:0-1063 GCF_000949405.1 Vollenhovia emeryi | reverse complement strand
TATTTACGGTACTTCGTATTAATCCCTGAATAACTTTTTAAATATCCAAGATAGAAAAAATGTTAAACACTAAAGTTGCATCGTTTTCAGTGGCGCATTTCATAGTAATATCAGTATGACCTTGAATAGCTTTGTCAAGGTTATCTAAAGATCACCTTGAAATTTTTATATGGAACCCTCCTTTTTCATTACATATTCTTGTAGCTTATTTCAACAGCTTTCCAAAACGCTTTAATAAAGTATGTTTTCGTTAAGTACTTTTGGAGTTGAAATTTACGGTACTTCGTATTAATCCCTGAATAACGTCTTAAATAGCCAAGATAGAAAAAAATGTTCAACACTAAAGTTGCATCGTTTTCAGTGGCGCATTTCATAGTAATATCAGTATGATCTTGAATAGCTTTTTCAAGGTTAGCTAAAGATCACTTTGAAATTTTTATATGGAACCCTCCTTTTTCATTAAATATTTTTGTAGCTTATTTCAATAGCTTTCCAAAACGATATAATAAAGTATGTTTGCGTTAAGTACTTTTTGAGTTATGAGATTTCAAAGTTACGGTACTTCTAGCATTATCCCTGAATAACTTTTAAAATTTCCAAGAGAGGATTTGAACACCATCCCTGATGTTCCATTTAGTTGCGTCACATATACAACACAACACACACACACACACGCGCGCGCGCGCACGCACGCACGCACGCACGCACGCACGCACGCACGCACGCACGGACATTATTAAAACGGGGGGGGGGGGAGGAGGTGCAAATTGGAAATTTGCAATTTGCTTCCTCATCATATTTTAAGAAGTGTCTGTGGTTGCTGTAACTATCGCAAATTTTGTTTAATTTTCCAAAAATTTCAAAAGTGTATGACTGAAGAAGTAATTAATCATATTTTAATGAAATACGTATATATGAAATTTGGATTGAAAAACTGAAGAAGAATATAATATAAAATTAGAAAAAATGTAAATTAATTTAAAGTAAAGTTAAGTAAAGTAAATTGTGCAAATTAGAAATTTGCACATGGCTTCTTCATAGAGGAAGGTTTAGGTTGCGTGTC
>NW_011954635.1:0-1063 GCF_000949405.1 Vollenhovia emeryi | reverse complement strand
TTTAAAACCAGAGGAAAGCCCGAGATCGAGGCACTTGTCAATCACGCATCATTCGATACTATACGTTTACGCGCTAAGCATTTGTCCGTCAGGCCTTCGGCCTGCCGTGAACCATCAGTGTAACACTCAGTTGAATAAAGTCACATAGTGATAGTTAAACGGTGCCTTTTTGAAGTGACCTCCGACCAGCCACATCCCATCAAAGAACCCTTCGGTTCTCGTCAGAGAACACCTCCGGAGCGAGCAAGAAGGAATATACACCGCGCACGGAGCGGCGCGGCAACACGCTGCAGGCACGTTTCTAACAGCTTCACTGGCGACATGGCACCCCCTACATATAACTTCATAATTATAGTACAACGAAAATAATAATTAATAATATTATATAATAGTAATCTTATATAATATAATAATATATTATATTTTAAATATTATATTACATTATATCATTATAAAGTAGTCAATCTGTATTCATTTTCCTCGTAGTTTGTATTTGTGGACATTGGAATATTTGTACTAAATTCCGTTTCATAAAAATGATTTGTTTCATCATTTCGATCACTTGATAATATCGGAATATCAAGACAATAAATAATAGCCCATAATTAATAATAATCATCAAATGAAGATTAGGAAAATAACTTTGTAGAATTAACAAGTTACAATTAGTTTTATTCTCGAAAGTAACTAGTTCATTAGAAATTACCATTTCTAAAAAATAATACATTACAGTACATTATAATAACTTAAAAAGAAACGTACCGTTACTTTTGCTTCCTCATAGAGGAAGCTTTGTTTTCGTGAAAAAAATTTTTTTCCAGTTTTCTTTGGGAATATGTTTAAAATGTTTTAAAATGTCTAAAAATAATATTTTTACAAAATGTCTGTATGTGTGTGTGTGTGTGTGTGTGTGTGTGTATGTGTGTATGTACGCATATTCGATGTCCGTGACTGCTCTAACTTCCGTAAATTTTGAGATATCGGGCTAATTTTTTTTTTAAAACGTCGAGAATCACTAAAGGTAGGTTGGTATTGATTTTTGCGAGTATCGGTAAACGGGTTT
>NW_011954634.1:0-1063 GCF_000949405.1 Vollenhovia emeryi | reverse complement strand
ATGTAATCGGGAGTGTAGAATCGCGCGAACGATCTTAGTGTTTTCGCGAGTGTGCCAGAGGACAGTCTGAGAGGAGGAGGAGGCTTTGGAGAGGCTTCAGGCGCCGGCGGAGCAACTTTACGGTAATAAATATTATTTTTCCTGTTTTGTAAAATTAATGTTTTCCGGTTTACTGTTGAGTCATTTTATTTCACCATACTTTTAAAATAATTAAAAAATTAAGATAAAGATCTTTTGTGGAAAATCTTTGACGATATAATAATTTAAATCTAACTGAATAAAAAGTTAGATCCGCGTTGAAATTATATTTTGCAAAATTGGTTTTGTTAAACACTGTTTTTTAATATAAATGTTATATTTGTGTTACAGATAGACAACAAACAACAACTCCGCTGCTGCGCGTCGGGTCGGTGAGTGCGAATTTTGTTTATTAAGGAAACGAATCTACACCTCGTAATTCGTAGTTTGTAGATAGTAGATCGTAGATAGTAGATCGTAGTTAAATATATCTCGTAGATTCGTTTCCTGAAAATGGATAGGTGATAATGATAAAATAATTACGGCATTTAATGTTTTATTTAAAATATTCAACTTATCGGAAAAGAGTGGTAGAGATTTTTAAAATTTACGGGAAATATGACTTTGGATTAGTTTATGAAACTTTTCCATTGTCCATTTAAGATTGAAAACCTTGTTGGAGAACGAGTTAATCCCTGGTTTTCTTTGTCACGGATTCCCGGAAGCAACGGTTTTGGCACGAGGGCGCGACGTCGATTCGCGAAATTAATAAAAAAAAGAAGAGAAGAGTTCATGTATATATTCTTCTCCATAAATATTCTCCCATTAACACTAATAATGGAAGAATAATTTTTATTTCAATAAAACTGAAAATATACGAGATTGCATGATTTGAGAAACGATCGTCGCTAACTCCTTGCCAAAATGACCGCTATCGGAGGTAATCCGGAAGATCTGGGATTCATTCTTTCTTGCAGCGAGGACCTTGACCTTTGGATTTGTGTAAATTTTCCTTTTCCCGTGAAGATTAAAGACCTTCTTGGAT
>NW_011954633.1:0-1063 GCF_000949405.1 Vollenhovia emeryi | reverse complement strand
CGCGCGCTCTGTCACTGGTTTACTCTTGTAGCTCTGCGCCGATTGACTAATTACAATAATTAATTGCGGCGAAACTATTCATCGCATCGAAACGTAGTATTAGACATTTCTTGTTAAATTTTTATTCTCTATCGAATGGTGCTGAGCAAATGCGACACTTTTTTAACACCCTGTATATGTATGTATAAACTGAACCCTTGCACCGATTAAAGTGAAACACAATACCAACCCTCTCCTAATGACACTAAATAAATGTGCCAAAGTAGAGGGCGATATCTCAAAAATTGCGGAGGAGAGAGCGCGAACAATTTTTGGACACACACACACACACACACACATTTTTTAAAATATTACCGGTCAATGGCACATTCAAGAGGTATGCCTCGATCTATGTTTATTAACTTTTTGCTTCGAAAAGTGTATAACTTTCTTCATTACATTGTGTACCATCACCTCTGAAACACCCTGTATAATGAAAAAGAGGGTCCTCTACCTATGTTTGTTAGGACTTTTTGCTAAAACGTATACATTTCACCATTACATTTTGTAGCATCACTTTTGAAACACCAAGTACACTGAAAAAGTGTTCATATACGGATTCCATGAAATTTCAAACATCTATAACTCAAAAACTAATCAACCGAATATTAATCAATAAAATATGAAATAGGGGTAGAAAGGACTGGAAAGAATAATAGAATTAGAATTTGACCGATATCTTGAAAATTTAAAAAGTTATTCAGGAATTTCAACGTAAATATACATATATATGTATGTATAAACTGAACCATTGCACCGATTAAAGTGAAATACAATACCAACCCTCTCCTAATGACACTAAATAAATGTGCCAAAGTAGAAGGCGATATCTCAAAAATTGCGGAGGAGAGAGCGCGAACAATTATTGCGCACATACACACACACAGACATTTTGGAAAATATGACTGAAGAAGTAATTAATCATATTTTAATGAAATACTCGTATATATGAAATTTGGATTGAAAAACTGAAGAAGAATATAATATATAATTAGAAAAAATGTAAATTAATTTAAAGTAAAGT
>NW_011954632.1:0-1063 GCF_000949405.1 Vollenhovia emeryi | reverse complement strand
GACTCTAGCTCTATCTACAGTTTCCTTTTGGCGTCTTCTTTATGGTATACCTTTTCCTCTGAAAAAGCTGACAGAATTTAGTCAAATACAAAACGTTAGAGCGACTGATACAAAAGGTATAGTAAATACAAATTTGACAACGAAAGTTTATATGTCACCTTGTTATTAAAATTTCTTGTTTTTTTTATTAAACTGTTAACTTGTAAACGTTTATTGCAATTTTACTCATGATATGACTGAAATCGTTGCCATTCTGGCATTTGTTCACATTTTAGAACGTTGAATTATAATATAAATGGCGCATTCCACGACTGAAACGATATGGGAAACGAGCAAGCAGGAAACTCAGGAGATGATGGCAATATGGCCAGACATTGTTCGTGATATCACGGAAATGATTAAGAATTTAAACATTCCAGATGTTGCTAAATGGATGGAAACAGTAAGTTCTTGTTGATTAAAATATATGAAGATATAAATTATATTAAGAACATAGACATACATATATGTATAAAGGACGAAATTAAAACTAATACGGATTGGTTAATCTAGTCTAGGATAAATATCCTCAAAATTATTAGAATTGTCAAATTGTAAACTTAATGTAAAATTGCGTATAATATACTTAGAAATATATAAAAGTTAAAATACAATTTTATTCAATGTCTGTATATTGTACATTCGTAAAAGTAAATTATAAAATGAATAAAATGAAAAACTAAAAATATAGAAAAAGATATACCTACAAACAAATAAAAGTTAGTATAATTTAGTAGAAAATAAAAACAGCGTTTGTCTAACATATAAGAAATCTTTATAAAGCGAAACATAAAGCAACAAGGATTGGATTTGAATTTATGAATATGTAAATTGACGCACCTCGATTATGCAGGTATTACAGCATAATGTCCCACATGGAAAGAAACTTCGCTCTATAGCGTTAATTTATGCCTATAAAATGTTGATACCTAAGGATCAACTTACAGAAGATAAGATGCGTCTCGTACGAATTTTAGCATGGTGTGTGGAGATGGTGTGTAATTCAATCCCTTTCGTCTTACAT
>NW_011954631.1:0-1063 GCF_000949405.1 Vollenhovia emeryi | reverse complement strand
ACTGTCTCCGGAAAACTTCTGATCGAGTGCGCCGCCCGCGCAAATTCGGGGGCTTATATACACTCCGCGATTCCCCGAAACAAAGGAGATCTTAAGCCCAACCGCGGGGGGGTTGGCCAATGAGCGAGACAGTTTTCAGGTCGGCGACCGCTCGACCGGGCAATCAGCTGTTTTGGAATCTACCGCTTTCCTTCAAAACACGCGGCTCAGCTGACGGCCCGGTCGCGTCGAAAGTCGATGGTTTATTTTCGTTCTCCTATTTCATGTGTTTAGAAAAACTCGGAGACAAAGGGAATATTGACTCGCTAAGAGAGGCGATCGTTCTCGCTCGACAACATTCGCTCAAGGGGATCTCCTTATACTTATAAACTATTTTCTAGAATCTTCCTCTCGCGCGAAGATTCCAGAAGGAGAAATTGAGCCGAACGTTCGATCTCGAACATTCCGCCCGCCTCGTATGGTGAAACCAACGAAATGAACGCAACGGAAGGCCCGCTCGAAGGGATCGCTCAACTAAAGTCGCTGACGGAAACGACTCGTAGTAATCATAACGCAAATTAGATAGAAGCACAGCTAATTATAGTAGATAATGGCGAGAATTATTATACATGCTAAGCAGGGAGAGGCCGGTAACTTTATTTACAAAGGGAAATCGCAAGGCTCCGACGGAAGAGTACTTAGCCGCTGCTGTCGGGGAGGAGGACCAGCTTGCTGACTGGCCGCTTCAGACTCGACGTCGCCGTGCGCAGCCCTACAACACGGAGGTGCCCGTCGTCTCCCGGGAACAGCCTCTCGACTCGAGCAAGCGGCCACCTATTAGGTGGCGTCGTCTCACTCCGCAGCAGGCACAAGCGTCCGACTCGGATGTCCTCGCTGGCTTTGAGCCATTTGGGACGGTGCGTCAAGGAGTGTAGGTACTCCGAGGACCAGCGTGCCCAAAAATGGTCTCTCATCCTCTGCAGCATCTGCCAGCGGGATAAGCGGCCCATCGGCACCTCAGCGAGAGACGGCTCCGGAACAGCGTTGAGCGCAGATCCCACCAGGAAGTGTCCGGGGGTGAGCG
>NW_011954630.1:0-1063 GCF_000949405.1 Vollenhovia emeryi | reverse complement strand
GATTTGATTTAATTATATACGATTTAATATTGTTCTGAACACTTTTACATGATTTTTATACGATTCTATTCTATCTCATAAGATTTAATACCATTTCATTTGATTTGATACGATTTCTATATACAATTTTACATTTTATTGAATTTAACACCATTTTCTTTGATTCTATACGATTTTATATGATTCATATACATGATTTTATATTCTATATGATTTAATTCTATTTGAGATGATTCAATGCTACTTTATATGATTTAATACGATTTTATACAATTTAATACGACTCTATATGATTTTATGTTACTTTACATGATTTAACACATGATTTCTATGCGATTTTATATGAACCTATATGCTTTTACATGATTTTTATGTGATTTAATACGATTCTATACGCTTTCATACGATTTTAAATGCCATTGAGCCATCTTGTTCGTGGCATAAGTGTGAAGGCCTCTTCTCATTGAAACGGTCATAAGCCTACGGAAGGGCAGCCATTTTTGGTCATGGTACGTCACGACCTGCCCTTTTGCCATAAGCCTTATAAGCCCAGCACGGAATAGTACAACCGTCTAGATTTAACGGAAATAGAAGCGACCGCTTTTCCTTTATATAATATTCAGTTAAGATACTACTTATGGTTATATTATGTTAAACTCTTAACAATTTATATTCTATGAACATCCTTATTTTTATTGAATACTTTTATGAATATCTCTACAATTTTTAGAAGCATTTATTGTATTTTAACAAAGGTTTTCATACCTTTAATAGAATTTGAGTTAATAATAAATAAGTTTGAGTTCAGTTAATAGGATTTTAATTTGATTTCTTAGTAGATATTAGTTTTATTTTTATTCGATTGATCACTTGACTGCATTCAATAATTCTCCTGAGCTCTCGGCTTCCCCGGATATAGCCGGTGCATGCAGGTTGTCCGAAAACTTAAATAGAGAGCCTATTACGTAACAGTAGAGTGACGATTGCACAGCTTTCACGATAGGCGAAGGCTTACTTCGCCATTTTGCTAGATATTCGTGTTCAGGGGTGCTTTCGAGACGTA
>NW_011954629.1:0-1063 GCF_000949405.1 Vollenhovia emeryi | reverse complement strand
TAAACATACGCGTAAATATTTTTTGAGATTATACACACCCAAGTTACAGATATTTTACTAATGAGATAAATATCGTACCACGAATGATATGCATTTACATACGTTGAACTAAGACAACGGCGCCTGTCCCTTTGTCCATGACATCCTGAACTTTAAAGCGTGTCTCCACCGTGGCTTCTGTAGGCAATTGCTTATAAACTTCTAGATATTGTTCGCCGTGAAGGAACTGCAAATATCAATGTAACATATTTGCAAACGTGTAAACTTGGCAATGTTAAATAAACTAATACTAGGATTAAAGAGATCACACCTGTGTCGGATCAATTTGTCCAGATGGAAGAGCGTCTTGCACGATAGACGAGGTCATGCATCCTACAGGTCCGTACAAAACGTAGAAAGTAGGCAAAACGGCAAATTCATCGGCATTCTCGTACAAATAACGCATATCAGTTGAATCTTGAACCGTAGCTCCGACTGAAATACAAAATCTGATGAGTTAACACGACTCGATCGTGTATTCACTTTGTTCAACGTACCTCCGAGCGCGTATAATATAGTATCGCGAATGTTATAAGTATTCCTGATGACATGGTCCACCTGTAAACAGTGGAAATGATAAGAACAAGAAGTTCTACAATCAGGAAAACAATTTACAGAGTGTAACTTGCCTCGTTTGAAGGAGCGTTGCCTTTCATGTTCTCTATCATGCCCAACAGTTCTCCTGTTACTTCCTAAATGAGGATCACAAGATGAGAAATCGTCAGGCAAATGTACACAGGCATACGCTCTCTTACCTGGATCGACTCGAATCGCCTTGCCGAAGTCATGTCTGTTACTTTTGACCAATTGTTTCGTACGTTTTCAGGCGTAACGTCGGCTGATAAGTTTTGCCGCAAGATACAGCCCGAAGAACGGACTATGTGACCTATAATTCCAACGTGTTGTCTTTCATATCCATTCGTGCAAAATTTATATGCTTTTTATTTTACAAATATCAGTAGAGTGGGATCTGTCCTACATAATCGTGTCTCTCACAACTCACAGATATCTCAATTGAGATGAT
>NW_011954628.1:0-1063 GCF_000949405.1 Vollenhovia emeryi | reverse complement strand
AAAAATGAAAATTGAGAGATCTTATCTTTAACAAGGCCGATTAATGACTCTACAGTTTTATCCAGTATTTCCTGTACATTTATTTCTGCATGGATATCGGAAACATCTTGAATTTTAGGCAAACGCTGACTTTCTATTTTTTTTAAAGCATAATAGCTGGGAAGCATATCGGAATTTAGACTGTTCATAGTGAATCGTAATATATTATATTTTCTAAAAGTAAGACCTAAATCTAAATATAACGCTAAAGCGCGCAATGGCGGCAGAGATTTTTTATTTTCGCATGATACTCTTTTACTTTGTCTAAGAGATAATTGAGCAGCGAACGCTAATTCATCGCATGTCTTTGTTGTAAGTAAATCTGCTACCCTCCGCTTTTTCGTTATTAAACTTGCTTCTTCGAAAGATTTTTGCGGTCTTCCACGTTGCTTTTCACTAACAATAAGTCTAGCTTGATTATTTTGCAGATATTTAAGAACATTTGCATCTAATTTCATGTCTTTATCAAGCCAAGCTTTGTGCTTTCCTAAAAATTTGTTATAGGACCTATTGCATTCTTCCCATTTTCTTTGAATTTCAAGACAAAGCAATCTTGCAGATTTCGAAATGCTTCTTTTAATATTTTCTGAAGAATTGTGTAAATTAAATACATCCAGAATATGTTCATACACAGCTGACAACTTCTGTTCTTTAAGTGATTTTCTCCAAACTCCAAGGATGGTATAGTTCGATATTTTCTGGCCAGGATCTTAAAAACGTTAATATCTCAAGAAAGAGCAAAACAAAGCAGCACCACTATATGTTAAATGAAAGAGCATAAAAAATATAATTTTCCATTGAAAAAAGAAAAAATCGATATTTATCGTCTTTTTTAAATTCTTATTCAAAGTTCGAAAAAACGAAAAATGTGTTTAAAATAAAGCGAACTTACCCATATTGTTATAAACACTGCTTTTTTAAATGAAAGAACAAATTTCGGGGTAATTTGACCATATAATATTATGAAACAACTAATTGTTGTAAATAAATATCTTCGTTTTGCAAAACAAGTATTGCACAGAAA
>NW_011954627.1:0-1063 GCF_000949405.1 Vollenhovia emeryi | reverse complement strand
TGCGCGCGCGCGCACACACACACACACGCACGCACGCACTCACGCACACATAATATCAAGGCACGGAGAGTTTGAACTCACCATAACTACCGTGGAACTGACGGATTGTTTGGTCTTAATCTTCACAAAGAAAAGCAAATCTTTAACTTCTCCATCCGCCATTTTGAATTTTGAAAATATGGTACCGGATTCGTATTCAGCGACCTCCGTAGCCCCCTGAATGATGAAACTCGTTCAAGTAAATTTGAATTTTACGTTTTCCATCCGCCATTTTGACTCCGCCATTTTGAATTTTGAAAATCTGGTACCGGATTTGTATTCAGCGACCTCCATAACCCCCCGAGTAATGAGATTGTTCAAGTAAATTTGGATTTTACGTTTTCCATCCGCCATTTTGAATCCGCCATTTTGAATTTTGAAAATCTGGTGACGGATTCGTCATCAGCGAACCCAAATACCCCCTCAACAGGTATTTTTTTTGTAATGAAAAAATTTTACATTTTTTATCCTACGTTTTGGCCGCCATATTGGATCAGCCATTTTGGATAGTGAAAATCAGCACACGGCATTCGATAGAACTTATTTTTTTATGAATTTTAAGCCCATACTCGTTTACTTCCGTTGAAACCAATTTTGGGTAGGCGGCCTCACCGGTTGACGGAGAATGACCCATATGTAAGTTGCTCGTGTGTTTAGCACGGCGCGCTGCGCGCGCCCCACCCCCTTCCTCCCATCGCACCCCCGCCCCACCCCCGTTCCCCCCATCGCACCCCCCCGTCCCACCCCCTCCTCTACCACATCTACTCTACCATAGAGGATTATAGAGGAAGCAGGTGGAAAGGGGGGTGGGGGGTGGGGAGGGGGCGATGGGGGAAGTAGGGGTGGGGCGGGGGGGCGATGGGGGAAGGGGGTGGGGCGCGCGCAGCGCGCCGTGCTAAACACACGATCAACTTCACGTGGAAAGTTGCAAAGAGAAACAAAATTTTTCTCGAAAACTATTACTTGTACAGTAAAAATTAATAGAACATAAAATGTATATTTTAAAGTGATCAACAACTTTTGT
>NW_011954626.1:0-1063 GCF_000949405.1 Vollenhovia emeryi | reverse complement strand
TGCAAATCGTACCCAAGCTATCAATTAAGCGCAGTCTCAAGTTCGTCGGATCAGCCGTTGTTGAGATCCGAAAATCTGAGGGCCCGTCAACTCGTGTACTCGCGTAAACTTACACGGCGGTGTCGCGCGCGTGGTTAGGCTTGTCGCTTATACTTAGTCGCTTATACTTGGCGCGAGACACTACCGTGTCTCGTGATATTACCTTACAGAAATTAAATTCTATTCTTGCAATGTTTCTGTAATGGTTCATCTATTTTGTGTAACACTACAGATAATTGTGGCAATTTTGTGGAATTAATAATTTGCGTGTGCATATTTTCATGTCCTCCATAGCAATTTTCTGTTAATAAATATAATTTATCATAAATTTTGATAAACATGTACGGAAACATGAATTTTATAAAGGAATTTACTATCAAATAAGGGATTTTAAAAGATGCAACAGAAATAATGAGTTTATATAATGAAAATGTCTATCATTAGAGTAAAACTTAAAAAAGCACAGATAACCATAATAAAAATTATTATTTAATATTTATTAGATTACATGAAGAACATGATAAATATAACAGAAATTTGCTTACCCTTGTCAATGTTTAGCAACTTTCTTTTCTTTTGACGCGTTATACGTGAATAACTCTTTTCTTCACCATTGAATCCTTGTATTGGCGTTATTGTTGCTTTGTTTACGCTTGTGTCACTTTCAATATTATGTAATATGGTAGATTTTGTCGTACAAAGTACACTTTGAGTACCTTCTCTTACAGAATTATGTATATTATTACCTTCTATAAAAAGGAATGCAATTGATATTGATATTTTAAATATGAAGCACAAGAAAATCACAATAAAAAAAAGTGAATTTATTATTGAAGAAATTTAATTGAAAAATATTTATGTATGTTTCATATTTTACATGTTTTAACAATGTAATCCTTAAACGAATAAATCATTAAATTTGTTGTATATTAAAATTTTAAACTGATGGACCATATAGTTTCCAGGAAAGTAAAAGTAAAAGTTAGAGTTTCTTTACATAGTTTCGGTAAATGTGCATAAAAAG
>NW_011954625.1:0-1062 GCF_000949405.1 Vollenhovia emeryi | reverse complement strand
CACCACCTCCCCAAGAAGAAGGACGGCAGAGGGAGGCCCCCTAAGACCGGGGGGGGCGCCGCTATCGACGCTCGGAAAAAGGCCGCCAAAGAACTTAAGGAGCTGGAGGACAAACATGCCCAGCTGGAGCGGATAATGCAGGGGGACTACGACCCCCTGCAATACGAGGGAACTGCGCGGAAGAAGAAGGAGAGGGAGCTGGAAAAACAGCTCCCTCTGCTCCCCACCCGGGACATCGTGGCCGCGGCGGTCGAGAAGCTCAGCAAGCTCGACCACGCGGCCAAGACAAGTGGGAACATGAAGGGCGGCTTCGCCGGAGTTATCCGGGACGGCGCCCTTTATGTCAAGCTTGCCGTGGACGCGTTGTCCACGCGGCTGGGGGGCGGGAAGGACGACACGGAGGAGGCGTTGAGGGAAGAACTGTCGGCCCTCAAGGCGCAGGTCGCGGTCCTCCTTAAAGAAAAGGAGGAGAGGGATCGGGGGCGATGCCGCCACCCCCCAATCCGCCGCGAGATGAGGAGGGCACCACCCCTTCGGAGGTGAACGCCCGGGGGGAGTAGGCAATGGAGGTGGACGTGGCTAGTCTGCCAATGGACCCTCCCCCCCGCGGCGAGGTGGCCGACCCCCCGTCCCCGGAGAAAAAGACCTGGGATGTGGTCACGCCGAGGGCGGGCACATCCCGGGTCCCGAACCCGGGGAGGGGAAGATCACGCTCGAGGGGTAAAGGGGGGTCTACCCCCGGGAAGGGGACCGGTCCCCTCCCCCAGAATCAGGGGAGGAACCCCTCCCCGCCGCCCCGGGCCCCGCGGAGAACGGGGGGACCCCTGCCAGTGAAGGCGGGGGAACTCACCGGGGAGGCGGTGGAGGGAATGATTCGGAGGGCAGTAGACCGGTCCCAGAGGGAGATCCTCCAACAGATGGGGGAGATGCTCCGGACCATCGTCGGCGGCGGGGCCCGTATTAGCGGCCCCGCGGCGGTCCCCTCCAACCCTCGGAGAGGGGTGGAGAGGTGCCGCGGGGGGCCGCCCGGTTCCCGGGGCCGATCGAGGGTCCGGAGCAGGG
>NW_011954624.1:0-1062 GCF_000949405.1 Vollenhovia emeryi | reverse complement strand
CAAACTGGTGGCAGCGGTGGGATGCCATTGGGTGCACCCGCGTGCACAAAGAGGACCGAGGCCTGAAACCAAGAGAATCGAAGAAACCATTAATCAGTGATTGCAAGGAACCAAAGAGAACCCCGAGACAACACTGAAATAAGTGGGCAAGGACACCCGGTAGCAGCGGAGGACTAGGGACGGCGCAACGCCCCTTACGACGACAGCCCGACCAGCCCCGCAAGCAGACGCTATCAGCGCAATCGGAGACGGCACCGACTCACCGCGCAGAGATCAGCACTGACCTGCCGCACAACGAGCAGCCAAGCAGTCAAAGCAACGGACGACAACATGCAGCGTTACATCGTAGCGTGAGTCCGCACTCAAAGTCTCATACGCATGTAAATGGCCTGCGAGCCATACGCGATTAGCGAAAAATAAGATAGACACCCGCGAATGTCCCAGGAAGGACACGGGTGTGAGCGATTGACCCCCGATAACTCACTGTTATCGTCAGAACCGCGTACACCTCCCGCCGAGGAAGCTTCCGCGTTACAAATTGCCGCCGACGCGTTAACTAACATAAGTAACGCCTCGCGTCGCGCGCTAAAAAGTACCCGTTCAAGCAGCGGCAGCGAAGCAAGCCCTTCGTCTAACGTCCAAGTAGAACGAGAATTTCCCTTCGCGATAAACGATTATAGTTTACTAGCGTCAGGTCTCCAAAGTCAAGATCCACGAGTAGGAATCCCTGACCCTCGCAACCCCCGACGCACGTACGAACGCGACGACACCCCGACGTCACGACACCGACTCGACTTACGTAAGGTTCGACGAACGTTATCTGACGCAATGAACCAACCTATCGCCGGTACGTCGCGAGATGCGATGAATCAACCTCCCGCCGGCACGCCGCGAACCGCGACGGGCCAACCTACGACCGGTACGTCACACGATACACTGGAAAATCCGCCGCAAAACGAAATTGATGACGAAATCCTGCGCCTACATCAGTCAACAGATCATACTAACGAAATCCCGCGACCTGGCCGAAGAATCACCTTTAACCAATCACCCAGGGACAGT
>NW_011954623.1:0-1062 GCF_000949405.1 Vollenhovia emeryi | reverse complement strand
CCCCGAAGGGAGGGCGGAACACACTGTTTTCACGCATACATTTTTCTATCTACATTTGGTGGAGGGGAGTGACTTATACATATATGTGGGTAGAAAAATGTATGCGTGGAGACAGTATGTTCCGCCCCCCCTTCGGGGGGGGGGGCTCCACTTCGTTAAAAATAACCCTACCCACCCTATGTCAGAGGTGTGGAGTGGATCTCGCTTCACGTGGAAAGTTGCAAACCCATGTGGAACAGTACAATGGTGGAAGTACATTCGTGGAGACAGTATGTTCCGCCCCCCCTTCGGGGGGGCTACACTTCGTTAAAATATAACCATACCCAAACCATGTCTGAGGTGTAGAGTGGATCTCGCTTGCTCGGTCAGTCTGCGCCGCCCGTACCGATTGGTGCGGGAGGGGGCAGGTGTGACCTTGTAAATGAAAACGGTAGTTTGTTTATGATTTTAAAGGTAGCTACACAGGCATTTTAATAAAAATTACTAAGAAAAAGTATTAAAATTTTAAGTTTTCAATTTGTTATTCTGCATATTTACCAAAAAAGTCAAAGGTGCGGTCTAGGGTTAATATGGGGCATTTGATGGTGACCTTGACTCTGACTTTGAGGTCAAATTTAAAGATCATTTCGAAGTCAACTTAAAATTTTTAAATGAAAATCCATATTTTTAACTCCGGAAATAAAAAAAACGGAAAATGTTACGTTCAGATATACAGGGTGGTCTAAAAGTCCCGGAACGGTTGAATATCCCGAGAAATTGTGGGTGGATCGGAAAACGGAAAAATACGTTTTCCCTATTTTTGAAAGAGCTATCGAATGATACCAAAATTGACCCCCCACCCCCACCCCTGTGGGTGGGGCGAGGGACAACTTTAACATCTAAAATGGGAACCCCCACTTTTTATAACAGATTCGCATTCCACGTTAAAAAGTACGTAAGTTTTGTCTGAAACATTTTTTTATTTGCCTAATACTTTTTGAGATATTCAAGAGAAAATTTTTAACTTTTTCAATGTTTAGCTTATGATATCTCGTTAACTATTTGTCAGAGGGAAAAGTAATG
>NW_011954622.1:0-1062 GCF_000949405.1 Vollenhovia emeryi | reverse complement strand
TGATAGACGAGAGTCATGTTTAACATTGTTGTGTGTCCGAGGTATGCTTAGTCAGAAACGTTAAAATGTTATTGTTCGGGCGTCGATCTCGACGAGATCGCCCTGAAGCCGGCACCGCTCACGAACTGAGCGCGAAGCTGGAACAGCGCGAGGCCGTAGCTTCGCTGGAGGATATGAGGAGGTAGGTTGATCCAGTCGCTTTTCAATTGCTGGGCAGTATTAATTTAATATATTTGCCAAAATACAGTGGCGCGAGGGACGAGCCGTGGTCACGGCGCAAACGGCGGTCTTCTTCCTGGCCTTCCTTGCCGGTGTTTGAGCAGCTCAAGCCTTGCTATATGGTTCGCTCTCAGCGTTAGCCTGGCGTCCGGTCTCACTGAACGGAGCGTCGTGGTTACCGTCGTCCGCACTCACGGCAAATTACAATAGACTTTAACTCGAACCGTGGAACAGTAATGCCGATTATATAAGAAGGGCTAGATCGAGCCCGATACTTGAAGCGCCGAATTGGCTTGACTTTGAAGTCCGAGATCGGAGCGATCGCGAAGCGATATGAGTCTGGCGATGTCTCGGTTCGAACTCTCTCGATCGTTGGAATCGGCGGCGAGAGAAGCCCGCCGGGTCTTTGTTTTCAAGAGAGAAATGTTTAGCTCTCCGGTGACCGTGGGCTTTATTTTCCACCCGGAGTCGTCGTGTCGTCGCACATCACAACACGACCCTGGGTGATTCGACTCGCTTAGTTATCGCGCACGGCGTGTACCGCGTAACGTCCCCGAGTTAAACGGTCGGCTCGACCCGATCGGTCGAAGCCGTTACATATTATATTTGTTTCGGTGGATCCGAGGAACGTCGTTTGACGCTCAAACAGTTATCATGTATCTCGTAATGGGCAGATAATGTCATTATGTTAAACTATTCAAAATTTTTTTATTTTTTCTAATAGTGGAAGGTAGGGGAACCCGGGGCATAACGGGAACGCTAAGGTTAAAATTAATTTTAAACAAAATGAAAATACATAAATGAATTATTTTTTACGAAAATATTCTTTGAAATGTCTAATAT
>NW_011954621.1:0-1062 GCF_000949405.1 Vollenhovia emeryi | reverse complement strand
GAAATGTATGTTCAACATGGCGAAGAATCCAAAGTCTGCAAACTTTTGAAACCATTATACGGACTGAAGCAGTCGGGAAGACAATGGTACATGAAACTCGACGGATACATCACAAGCAATGGAGGCAGACGCACGGCAGCCGATCCATGTGTATACCTGTTCGGCGAAAGCGATAAGCGAGTTATCGTGATCGTATATGTCGATGACCTCGTCGTGGCATCAAAAAGAAGAAAGGAATTAGAACAAATAAAGTTCAAATTGAAGTCAGCATTCAAGATGGTGGACTTAGGTCCTATACATGACATTCTTGGAGTAAAAGTCAGCCGAGAAGATCAAACGGGAAGCATGTTCCTTTCACAAGAAAAATACGTCGATGAGTTGCTAGCGAGATTCAACATGGAAGACGCGAAGATAGCATCGACACCTTTAGAGCCGACCGTGAAGATTACGAAGGAGATGGGTCCAAACTCCGAAACCGAACGAGAGGAAATGAAGAATCGACCATACAGGGAACTTATTGGCGGACTCAACTACCTTGCAAATGCAACGAGGCCGGATATCGCATTTGCAGCTAGCACACTTAGTCGCTTCTGCACTGACCCAGGACAAGCACATTGGTTGTTAGCAAAGCACGTCCTACGGTATTTAAAAGGGACGAAACATTACGGCATCAATTACGTCAAAAACTCGGAAGACGTTACAGCCTACTCGGACTCGGACTGGGCTGGAGACGTAGACGACAGGAAGTCCTGTACCGGTAACGTAATCATCCTAGCGAATGGTCCTATCTGTTGGAAATCCAAGAAGCAGGGATCGGTGGCACTTTCTACCATGGAGGCGGAATACGGAGCACTTGCGGAGATATCAAGGGAAATCGTGTACTTAAAAAGACTGTTAACGCACATGGGGTTCGAAAAATTTGTAAAAGATACAATTAGAGTCTATTGCGATAACCAAAGTGCCATTGAACTCTCTAAAAACGCGGTATTTCATAAACGTAGTAAACATGTAGACATAAGTTATCATTTTGTTAGAGAGCTTGTAGATAGGGGAGATATTAAC
>NW_011954620.1:0-1062 GCF_000949405.1 Vollenhovia emeryi | reverse complement strand
CGCGCATCCCGCGCAGTCATCCCGGCGGACTATTTCGCCCGGGCGCAGTCATCCCGGCGGGCGCGCTTTCCGCGTAGCCATCCCGGCGGACATCTTCGCGCTTACGCAAGCATCCCTGCGGACGCGCGCTGCGCAGCCATTTCGACGCACGTGACCGGCCAACGGGTCCATACCGGTTAATTCTCCCGTCGTTCCCGGAATCTATAAACGGGAATTGGCGTGCCAACGGGACTATACCGGGACTAAAGGTGGCTCTCTGCCATACTGTGGCGTACAGCACACCGTGCAGCACACGGGACCATACCGCAGCGCACGGGACCATACCGTTAGCGCGGGGCTACACCGCCGCGCGAGAGGACCAGAGTTACGGGATGTGTTTCACACTCAGCCTGGGTACGGGCACACAGTCGCAGGGCGTATGAGGTACATCTAGGCAGCGCAGCCGGCGAGACCGACGTCCGACGGAACGCGGGTCAGCGCCTCTAACCTCCTTTCGCCGACATCTCGGGTTCGAGCATCACCTCCTTCGAGGGACGACGCCTCTTCAAGAACTTCGAGCCCGTGAGGCACATGCTTTGTCTCGTATTGGTAATTCTCCTCAGTTTCATTTCTTTTGTTTCGTTTATTTTTGAATATCGATTCGCGCCCCGTGGTTTAAATATGACGGAGGAAGACGCGCGCGTAGAATCGTACCGGGTGCCAAAGATCCCGCCCTTCTGGCGACAGGCCCCGGAAGACTGGTTTTTGCGAGTCGAAGCGTCGTTCCGAAACGCGAACATTACTGTCAGTAGTACTAAAGTCGATTACCTAATCGCTGGCCTCGATCCAGAGGTCATTTCTCATGTCCGGGATCTAATCACGGCGGACCCGCCGCCCGCTGATTTGTATAAAGTGCTCAGGGATAGGATTCTTGCGACGTTTGCGGTCTCACCGGAGGCCCGCTTACGGCAATTGCTTAAAGGACAGGTTCTGGGGGACCGGAGACCCTCTCATTTGTTAAGTCAGATGAACCAGCTCAACGGTGGTCAATGCAGTTCCGCCGTATTAAGATCTCTCTTTATT
>NW_011954619.1:0-1062 GCF_000949405.1 Vollenhovia emeryi | reverse complement strand
ATTGTTATGTATATTCTCAAAATATACTTTTATATATGTTCTTAGAACACACTGGTGACATCCCAAAAATATACGAAAACTGATATACTACAGGAGATATTATAGGGATATTCTCAGTATGTAATGTGCTGTCTAGGTTATGTCTATGGGCGGATATGTGTATAGCAACGCCATGTTGTATACGTAATTTCCGGTATTGCTGACATCCGCCGGTGGCGCCGGTTTCTTCCTCTTCCTTTGTGCTCGTGACGAATGTGCAACACGTGTGGTTCTTCATCCAAATTCTGATCAGAATAATCGCAGGTAATCCTTTTTATTTAATTTAAAATGCATGAAATTTTCAAACTTTATAAAAGATATTTTCGAGATACTTGATATAGTTTACGATAAAATATACGTGTTATTGCAAATTAACCTCAAAATCGCATATTTTTGGAAATGTCTATTTTATTGCATGAATTTATAAAAATATTTATTAAGGAGCTGGCACAGATGTGGGTGGCCACTTGAATTATCATGTGTGAATCCGTATACCGTATTTATTCTATCTTGTCCTGTGCACCGTTACAAACCGACATGCACAGGTTTTTCCCTTTTAAGGCTCGTCTAGACGACAAGGCGTAAGGCGCAGCGCAAGAGCGCGAGCACAGGCGCAAGAGGATTTTTCCCGATCGTAGGGTCGTGGCGCAGCGGCGCAAGCGAAATAAACTAATTTTATTTCCAACGCCGACGCCTGAGTTCTTGCGCCGTGCCTTACGCCTTGTCGTGTAGACGAGGCTTTAGATAGAATCACTGTCGTCAGTGAATTCACGTGTTATAATATCGCACAGCGATTAATATATTTAGAAAAATCGCTGTGCGATATTATAACACGTGAATTCACTGACGACAATGATTCTATCCGAAAGGGAAAAACCTGTGCATGTCGGTTTGTAACGGTGCACAGGACAAGATGGAATAAATACGGTATACGGATTCACACATGATAATTCAAGTGGCCACCTACATCTGTGCCAGATCCTTAAATTAATAATAAAAGGCGTTCATACTGTAATTGATTTA
>NW_011954618.1:0-1062 GCF_000949405.1 Vollenhovia emeryi | reverse complement strand
TCATTCATATTTCATTTTAGGAAATGTATATAATTATTTTCTTTAATTTTGTATCAAAGAAAACAATTGTGTATATTTTCTCCCGACGAAAGAGACTATCACCTTCTCGCGGTTTTTGTTGAGCAACAATGTGTACGTTTACTCTATTTACAAAAACTGACGTGTACATAGGACTTATTCTTCTCTTCAGTCATTGTCGCCTGATACATTTTCACTTTTTACTGGAGAGAATCCTTCAATTCTTGTTCATCGTTAAAAATTAGTGCAAATTAATAGATTTTTAATACAAATGTGTACTATTAATAAAATTATCGTAAATCATCTTTTTAATTAATTATTTTAATCATTAAAATTATTAGCAGATGATTTTTTTACAAAAAGACGTACACGTTGGCCAAGAGTGGACACCTATCATTCTTATTATTTTTTCTGTTATTTTAATTATTTTATTAAGACATGGTAGTGTCTCATGCATAAAACAGACGCGAGATGATATAGACAAGCCAAGCCGCTAGCCGCTACATCGAAAATTGTTAGCTGAAACGTATAGTATGTAACGCGTGCTAGCTATATTCCATTATAGCGCGGAGAAAAAAGAGACATATACGTCTGTCCTCTTCTACCGCCAAGCCGACCGAACCGCGCCGAACCGCCCGCCGTCCGCTACACGACCGCGTGATTGTGTGCGTGCCGGGCGCCACACCACGCGCCATCCTCCACTACCGCGGTGGCTAGGTGGCAGAAACGCAAATCTGAGATCACTGTCGGCGGCGACAAGAGGAACTTAACAAGAGGAAGAACAACTCCCCCGACATTTACTTCCTAATGACCTTTTACTTGGTTATTAGGCAGCGAAACGTCGGGCGAGTTATTCTTCGGCTTCTTGTTTTCCATCGCCGCCGGAGGTCCTTATATACCCTCGCCACTGAATTTTAAGTGCGAGTTCGTAGTCGGCGTGGTAGCCGCCTAGTGGCGGCGCGTCGAACCGATGCAGTGTCGCTGACGCTCGCTCTGGCATTTGCAGAAGCGGCGCCGCGACGCGTGGTGCCCGCGCGCTTGATA
>NW_011954617.1:0-1062 GCF_000949405.1 Vollenhovia emeryi | reverse complement strand
ATATTTACCCAGAAAATTTACTCTTCTTTTTATATGTTAGTCGATGAAAGCGGAAGGATACGAGTTATTTAGTAAAATTTTTTTTGACAGTATTGATGTTCGCATTGTGGAAACGTGGATCGGAGAGTAAGATTGCCTGGTCCACCAGATTAATAATGGTGTTGATTTTATATCTTACATGGTGACTGGAGAAAAAGTTTATACAGGGTGTCAGATTCGATATGGACGACTCCAAAGATTATAGTAGATTGGGTTAAACTGAGAAGAAAAGTTATATAAAATTTTACAAAATCGTAATTATTATCGGCCTAATTCAGAAAAACGTCTGAGCCAATAAGTACACGGAGGAGCGGAAGGCCGGACTCGGCAGCCTGCAAAATGGTGTGTTTGTTGACATCTCTCAAAAAACGATAGCGAACGCGTTCGCCCGCTCACCGCTCCCCGCTCGCCGCCGTCTCTCATCGATCAATGCGTGACTCCACCTCTCGCTATCGATTTTTCAGAGATGTCAACAAACACACCATTTTGCATGCTGCCGAGTCCGGCCTTATTGGCTCAGACGTTTTTCTGAATTAGGCCGATAATAATTACGATTTTGTAAAATTTTATATAACTTTTCTTCTCAGTTTAACCCAATCTACTATAATCTTTGGGGTCGTCCATATCGAATCTGACACCCTGTATAGCGGCCCGAAAATGTTGGTTTCCTATACCAATCAGTGAACAACTTACCATTCTGTCTGAAAACAGACGTATTTAAAAAATTGAGTAAATTGTTATTCTCAATTTCATATGTGAACTTAAGTCTTGGATGGTAATCATTAAAGACATTTAAGACATCAATAAGTCTGTTCGCAGGCAGAACGGCAAATATGTCGTCTACATAACGGTAATATATCGGGATCTCAAAATCTAAAATATCCAAGCACCTTGTCTCCAGGTCATCCATAACAATGTCTGCCAAAATTGGTGACAGTGGGGAACTCATGGGGGTGCCAAACACTTGTTCATATACCTGGTTATTGAAAATGAAACTAGTGGAACCGAGGATTAGTTCGATAG
>NW_011954616.1:0-1062 GCF_000949405.1 Vollenhovia emeryi | reverse complement strand
TATAAACATATATATTATAACACTCCCACTTTTCATGAACTCCATAACATTAACCTTGATTACATCTTCGGCTTAATACTTACAATTAGTAGTTCACGCAAGTAACAAAATTGTTCTCTTGGCAACGGTTTTGTAAATATGTCTGCTCTCTGTTCTTTGGTAGGAACATATTCTAACTTAAATAAACCTTCCTGAAATTTTTCGCGCGCAAAGTGAAACTTAACATCTATGTGCTTAGTACGTTGGTTAAATTCAGGGTTTTTAATCAGTCTTATCGCACTTTGATTATCGATAAATAATATAGGTTTTACACTATCCATTGTGTTTTTAGTAATTTCGCCCACTAAACGATGTAACCAAATTAATTTTATTGTTAGTGCCCCCGCTATAAACTCTGACTCAGTGGTAGATAACGCAACCACCTTTTGTTTCTGCGAACATCATGAAATAGTACTTTCGCCTAATCTAAAAACATAACCTGAGGTTGATCTACGTGTTTCAACGTCTCCCGCGTAATCCGCATCACTAAACGCTGATAGGCTAAGATCTGCGCCCGCTTTAAAAATTAAACCATAATTTACAGTTCCCTTCAAGTACTTCAAGATTCTCTTGACAGCATTCCAATGTATCTTGTCCGGTGACTCTAAATATTGACTTACGATACTCAATGCGAAGGAAATATCCGGCCTTGTGCCTATCGCTAGGTACATCAGCGAACCTACGGCTTCTCGATATGGAGCTCGCATTCCTCCAGTTTCTTGCTTGCCATGTACAAGTACGCTTAGTTCCTGATGTTTATCTAGTGGAACAGCTACCGGATTCGCATCGGTCATATTGAATCGGTCCAACACCCTTCTAGCATACCCGGTTTGATGCAAAAAAATTGAACCTTCCGCATCTCGCTCTATCTGAAAACCCAAAAACAAACTTAAATCTCCTATAGTTACTTCAAATTCGCCTTTAAGTTGAATTAATAAGGTATCTGCGGTTTGTTGGTCGGAAGCTGCTATCAGCCCGTCATCTATGTAGATTGCCAATATCAGAGTGATCTTCCGGTGACTG
>NW_011954615.1:0-1062 GCF_000949405.1 Vollenhovia emeryi | reverse complement strand
TATCGTACACACTATACACTTTATGACACACAGTACTCGCAGGTATCGCTACCTCGACAGCACAGGCTCAAGTGAAGTTGTGTAGGAACACACACGAACGTGCGGGGCGCTTCCAGCCGCCCCCCCGTCTGTACTGCCCTCTCTGAGGGCGGGAGCACATCGCTCGTCCAAAGTACTCTCCTAATAGTATTATTATGCGGTTATTATTTTTTAATTAATTAAATATTTCCTTACCAGAGTTCTTTGACTTATTATTTCGGAATGTTTTGTTTGGTTTTGGTATTAAACCTTTCGATCGTAATTTGTATTTAATATTTCGAAGTCTATCATATAACTTTCCTCTCGGTTGTCCACCGAGTTTTCTTGGCATGTAGTAGGGGAAGGTGGGGCACATTGAGACACGGGGCACTATGTGACAGCGATTTTTTCTCAAAATGCAGCGAGCGCAGCCAAACATTGACACACACAAAAGAAAGGCTTCATAAAAAAAGTTACTTTGACGGAGTTTCAGAAGTCTCTGAAAAAATCAGGGCGGTTAGAGTAATATAACAAAATCCGACCAGACCGGCAATTTGATTTTCAATTTATAGTTTTGTTTCTCAAGGTAATGCATTTCTTTTGATGGCGCAAGTATACATGGCCTGTTTTAAGATTATGTTTAACGTTTTATTTAAGATTATAATCATGTTAATGCAAGCCTCGTATCACTGTCCACCTGAAGTTAAGTGGCAAAGGTATACTTGGGGCAGTATGTGACAGTAATCCTTGAGGCACATTGTGACATGCTTATGTTTGTTTATCAATTTTATTCGCTCTTTTATCATTGTTTTCTCTTTTATCATTGATTATTAAGCTAAGGTTACCAGACGTCCCTTAAAAAACCGATTATTCGGGATTTGTGATTTAGATATGTGTTCATGCTTTTATAACTCGTAGCTCCCTCTTTTCTGAGATATGGACAAAAGGCTAGGCTCTAGACTAGGGCTAGGTTAGGTTAGGTTAGGTTAGGGTTCGGTTCCCCCTCGTGGCAAGCCACCTTGACGTGGTGAGGGGGCTTGTGGG
>NW_011954614.1:0-1062 GCF_000949405.1 Vollenhovia emeryi | reverse complement strand
GGTTTGTTTTTACTCGTACTAATTTCTTCAACTGACATTGCAAACATTGTTGAATGTATCTTTGAACGTCTGATTTTAAGTTTTCCCAGTAATATTTATGTTTTATCCGGTTGTAAGTTTTCGTAACACCTCGATGTCCTCCGACAGGTGAACAATGCATTTCACTGATTATGGCAGACCGGAGATCTTTAGGTGGATATTTAATTAGTCCGTTACATATAATTAATTTAGTTTCTGAATCAATAAAATTTACTCGTAGGAGAGGTTTGAATTGCTCCAAGGTACGTTATTGATAGAGTCCGTCTTTGCGATACTAACCGTTTCTAATTTTAGTTGGTCAGCTGTTTTTCGTAAGTCTCTTATTACAGTATCGATGTAGGTCAAAGTCATAGTTGGTCCTTCCCGTAAGCCTTCGCTAACAGGCAAGACCATATGGTGATACTTTTTATGTTTTATGGCTTTCGCCTTTCCCAAGATCAAAGCATTTAAACTCGGGAGGTCGTTCCTTTCAAACAGCTTTTGCGATCCTGAGTCTAGTGGTGTTCCATTCGTGTCAACGAAGTATGCAGCAACGTTATCCTTGCGTAGAAATAATAAATCACGAGTTTCTATTACGTTACTGTTAGTTGTTTGAATGTCGACGATGGTAGGTTTCTCTTGTGGTTTTTGATTGTTATCGTCTTCGATATTTACTTCTATTTCTTCACTGTCTCTTTCATTATCCTCTTCATTTCCTTTCGTATTATTTAGTATGTCGGGAGAATCGTCTCTATTTTCCTGTTTCTGTGTTAGAGAGTTTTTAAGTGACTCGCTTGGAGGGTTATCTCTATTTTTTGTTACTTGACTCCGAGTCACCATCCCGTGGGATTCAGGAGGGTTATGGACAAGTGTCTCAACATGTGGCTCTGGTTCGAGTATTTCCTCGTGTGTGAGCGGTATTGAGTTTGAATTGTCTTCATGCGAATCATCGTCGAATGGTAAATCTTCTATTTCTTCATCATCATCTGAAAGGTGAAAATTAAAGTCTTCGTCTTCCTCGTCATCTTCAGATTCTTCTAGCAA
>NW_011954613.1:0-1062 GCF_000949405.1 Vollenhovia emeryi | reverse complement strand
TTGGAACTATGCTAGAACTGTCGAGAACTGTCAAAAAATGAATCCAAACAACCAGCATCGCATACTTTTAAAAATGAGGTGCCAGTCAGATTGAAAAATTGTTTAAAAATGTTTACAAGGCAGAACTGTGTGTAAAACTTATCAGGAACTGCAGAACTCTTCGAGAACTATAAGATTCCATAGTTGAAATCGTGTTTTTGAAACGGCTGTTTTTATATCTATTTCGATGGAACTATTAATATTATTTATCAGGAACTGTAGAACTACTGCGGGTGCAAATAGAACTTGCATGAAAACTTGCGGTGCGGAGAATTGAGGTGCCAACTTCACAGCGACAAGTCGCGCTGCATCGTCTTCATAAATGACACTCTATCGACTTAAGGGAGTTCTCTCGGTACATAGCTAGTCAAACGTATGTACTCTCGTATTTGATTCACTCGGTACGTTGATGTGGCAACATCGCGTAAACATTTGATTGCACATTCAATGTATAAGCGAACTTCGCACGCTTCTTGTGTCATTGTGTGTACAGTCGGGAGCACTGAGGTTGCGACACTTTTTTTTTTATAAGTTTACGAACGCGCAAAATAATTCAGATCCTGAATTATTTTGCGCGTTCGTAAACTTATAAAAAAAAAGTGTCGCAACCTCAGTGCTCCCGACTGTACAAAGTCAAAGCAGGAGCAGATCGAATCCTCAAATCGTGAAGATAAAAAAAAGCGTGCTAAAATATTTTTTTGGAAAGGCAAGAGAGTGACTGAAAAAGATGATAAAGATGATTTAAGATTTTCTGTTTAAAAATAAAATATATTATATAATTATTATTGTTGCTATGTATGTTTCATTATATTTTCAGAAATCTTTTTTAATTCAAACGTTTAAAAATCTATGTGATAAATGATTAATTTAATTAAGCATTACTTTTTTCGTGACTGGAAAATTTACACTGACGAATTGTCCAGCATGCAGATAATATTATATTATGGATAGCGCACATTCTAACCTTTTTTGCGACGTTGCCACATCGGCCGGCTACCCGTGAGATTATCGAGATTTGATATG
>NW_011954612.1:0-1067 GCF_000949405.1 Vollenhovia emeryi | reverse complement strand
CACTCACATATTTGATACAACATATTAATTACCTGTCTACGTCTTTTTCCTTTCTTGAATCTTCTTTCCCCCTTCCTCTCTCTCTCTCTTTCTCGCTCGCTCTTACTCTCTCTCTCTCTCTCCCCCTCTCTAAACACACACGCACACGCGCGTACATACTCTCTCATTCTCTCGTTCACACTCACGCTTTCACACTCACGCTCTTCCACATATTCTCTCATTCGCTTCGTGCTATTTCATATTCTCTCTCTCTCCTCTCTTTCTCCTCCTGTCTTTCTCTCTCCCTCTCCCTGTCTCTAAACACACACGCACACGTACATATTCTCTCACGCACAATACATAGACAACACAATATATTACTTGTCTCGTCTCCTTTCTCCTTTTTTCTCTCTTCTTTTCCTCTCTTCTTTTCGTCTCTTCTTTCTCTATTATTTCACTTTAACCTTTATATAACCCGTCAACCTTCAAACTGTCAATACACATGTATCGTATCGCACAAGCGAGACAGCCAATCAGCATCGCGGAAAAGCGGCAACAATACTTCGAGATATGCGACTAATCGACTTACATGCCTTTTTTAGATAGGGACTAGCATGCAGCGCGCGCTAACGCGCGCGCCTTCCATGTTCATTAATATTACTTAATTTTCAATAAATTTACTTAGAATAAAAACGAAAACTTTTTATAATTACTTTATTAAGAAGTCTCTATATACAAAGTCAAATAAAATATTAATCATACAACTGTTAACTGTGCTTAAAAACTTTTTTTCTATGTCATATGTCAATTATATAATTTGGAGACAGTCTTCATTCAATGCCTTTGTTCAAAGAATCTCAAAGTATGCAATGACTATAAAATTTTCAATATTTCTTTACTTATTGCTCTATAAATAAATTGTGCAGTTGCACTTAGTATATGAAATGCCGCAACACTAATTAATCGAATAAAATAGGCATGTCCCAAAATATGTTTTGTACATATAATATATACAGGGTGTCAAATTCGTTACTGACCAAATAAAAAATTATGATAGATTGGGTCAAACTGAGAAGTAGAATCATGTG
>NW_011954611.1:0-1061 GCF_000949405.1 Vollenhovia emeryi | reverse complement strand
GATAGCACCCTCGCAACGGTGAACGGCCCATGATACTTCGCGGCCAGTTTCGCTGCCACAGCATGCGCAGCGGACGACAATACATGCTGTCGTTTCAACACCTGATCACCAATCGCAAAGCGTCGATCCCGTCGACGCAGATTATAATAATGCGCCTGTTTCTGGTGCGCCGCATCTAAGTTTTCGATTACCCAGTCTCGCAAAGCCTGAACACGCTCCATGCGCTCTTTCCATTGCGCGGTATCGCTATCGTCTACCCCCAACTCGGGATCGGCTCCCTCCGCGCGCGCGTTGGCCGGGGCGGTTCCCGTCCGAAATTCAAGAAGGCAGGCGTAGCCTGCAAGGAGGTGTGGAATGCGGTATTATACGCGAATCGAAATTCCGCCAAATGAACGTCCCACTCCCTGTGGTCGCGCTCGAGAAATGCCGTAATCATAGTTTTTACAACGCGATTTACTCGCTCGACGGGGTTCGCCTGAGGGTGATACGGTGGTACCGTCACGCGAGTAATGCCAAATTCCTCCGCGAGAGCTTTCAAATCGCGATTAACAAACTCTGTACCGTTATCAGTTAATAAGACACGCGGCGTCCCCCAGCGATTTATTACCAAGTCCGCGATAGCCTCTCGAATCTTCTTTCCGTTCGCCTTACGGAGCGGGCAACACTCTATCCATTTCGTAAAGAGGTCCTGAATAACTAACAAATACACGAGCCACTGCGTGAAGCGGGAAACGGACCCATAATATCCGCGGCTACAACCGACCACGGCGTGTTTACCGTACGCCGTCCCATCAAACCGGCCGGAACGTTCTGCTCGACTTTCGTTCGTTGGCAAACATCGCACGGCGCACGAAACTCGCGACGTCGCGAAACATACGCGGCCAATAATACCTTGCCGCGATACGTCTTTTCGACTACTCCATGTCCGGCTTGAGGCGGATCATGATTGTCTCTAATGATTTCGAGACGCGAGTCCTGCGGGAGCACCAATTTCCATGCCTCGAGATCGTCCACGACTTGCGATACTACCGGGTTCGGTTTACGAAAGTAAAGCGAGTCTT
>NW_011954610.1:0-1061 GCF_000949405.1 Vollenhovia emeryi | reverse complement strand
TGTTGCGTCCGACGAATTATTTTTCGCCAGACGTCACTATTCAAGAAGCATGAATGATTGCCCACCCGATAGATAGCACCGGCGCGACGCGGCACGTAGCACGCGCGCAGCACGTGATCTTATACGTTCTCTATTCTTATATTCTCTACTATCGTTTCTGGATTAATTACGCGACAGCCGAGGCAACCACTGTAGCAGGCCGACCTTTGGCGCCTCCGCTTTCGCCCTAATAAAAGAAATCCGAACAATTTGCGTTAATTATTAAGGAATAAGCTTTAAAACGATGACATCAACGGTTCGCAAGAACGGAGGTACCTCCACACGAACCGTTGATCTCAGCCACGTACGGGGGCGCTACGCGCCTCCACTTCAAGCCGCCGCGGCAAACCGCGCGTTCAAACCACGGGAAATTAATACTTTTAATATCGTAGCGACGATATTCTAGAATGTTCCGTGTTTACGCACTTCGGAGCGGCATAGCGGAACTCTATGCATAAAAACGCGAGATTGGTATGCGCATTAATTATTCGGGAATGCAAAATGCAGTCGATCAGGAGTAAGCGGGAAAATGACGAGCGGAGGCCCCACTTTAAGCTAATCTAGACTCAAGTTAGTCGGAGTACTAATTAAGGTACAAATTAATAAATTCGGAAAATGATCGAAGGGCCCCCGCCCATCACCACTTCCGCACTTGCCCCATAAGCTGACAGTATATAAGCCGGGCCAGCGGAGCCCGAAATCGCATTCAGTTCTCTGAGCTCTGCACAGAACGAACCTCTGCCCGACGACGAGATAAGCTCTGACTCCTGGAATTCACCATTATAGGCCACATCGCGATCCTCGACGTAAGTTAAGGTGCTTAACCATCGGTCACCCTAGACTAAGTCGGCATCCCGTTAGTGCGAGATTCTACCGCGTGTGCAAACTCTGTGGCCCACGGCAACGACCACCAGGACACCACCTTCTCGACGACGACGCTCATCTATATATATATAATATATATATATATATATGTATCTCTCTCTCTCTCTCTCTCTCTCTCTCTCTCTCTCTCTCTCTCT
>NW_011954609.1:0-1061 GCF_000949405.1 Vollenhovia emeryi | reverse complement strand
ACCCTGTATATACAGGGTGTCCCATTTTAACTTGAACAGTAAAATATCTCAAAAACTAAGCCCAGCAAACAAAAATGTTTCAGACAAAAGTTGTATGGTTTCGTGGGGTACATAAGACGGTGTTATTAATTTGATATTGAATAATTGCTTGAAGGTCACGTGAACGTCACCTTCAATTTTTTTAATGGAACCTCTTATTGTTTATTATACTACCATACTATTCTACTGATTAATATGAACACCTTTTGTCTGAAATATTTTTTTATTTGCCTAATACTTTGTGAGATATTCAAGAAAAAATTTATAACTTTTTCATCGTTTAGCTTATGATATCTCGATAACTGTTTGTCGGAGGGAAAAGTAGTATAGGACTTTTTTACTCAATTTAGTCTCAGGAATATGCTGTTACAATAGTGCTCCAATTGTTGAAAATTTTTGCGTATGTAAATTTTGTGTATATTACAATATCTTACTCTTACTTCATAGTGTTGTAACGCTGCTTGCTCTTCCCCCGGATGCGTCCCAGGCGTGGACGCGGCCCGCGGGGAAGAGCTGCCTCGCGCTTTCTTACCGTGTTCCGGACTCGTTGCGCTCGCGAGTTCCGGTTCTTCCCCCTGGCCAGATAGGCTCAGCCCGCCAGAGTCGTAAGGGGGAGGTCGGTCAGATGGGGTATCGCTTGGTGCGAAAGAATAGAGAGCGCTTACAAGGTAATGAGATCGACTTTATTCCGACATGCCCATCGGGCGATAGTTACAGTGCGTTGGAGGGTTTGCAAAGCGTGCGGGATGGCTTACTGCAGATTTCGTCGTCGTTCTACGGTGCTGGCGACAAGCATAAGCGGATTCGCGATCGGCGCGGAGCCAAACTAATACGCGAGTAACATAAAGTATAAGCGGAGTCGCGATCGGCGCGGAGCCAAACTAATACGCGAGTAACATAAAGCATAAGCGGAGTCGCGATCGGCGCGGAACTAAACTAATACGCGAGTACATAAAGCGTAAGCGGGGTCGCGGTCGGCGCGGAACTAAATGCGGCATAAACATAAGCGGAGTCGCGGTCGG
>NW_011954608.1:0-1061 GCF_000949405.1 Vollenhovia emeryi | reverse complement strand
AAAAAAAAATACACTTATTTAATAAATGTGGGTGTGTGTGTGCGTGCGCAATAATTGTTATCGCTCCCACCTTCGCAATTTTCGAGATATCCACCAAAAAACACTTTTTTCCAAAATGTGTGTGTGTGCGCAAAAATTGTTCGCCCTCTCACCTCCGCAATTTTTGAGATATCGCCCTCTACTTTGGCACATTTATTTATTGTCATTAGGAGAGGGTTGGTATTGTATTTCACTTTAATCGGTGCAAGGGTTCAGTTTTTACATACATAGGGGAACCCGGGGCATAACGGGAACGTTAAGGTTAAAATTAATTTTAAGCAAAATGAAAATACATAAATGAATTATTTTTTTACGAAAATATTCTTTGAAATGTCTACTATAAGAAAAAAAATGGTTTTACTGTGAAAGAATAGTTTAAAAGGACGAAATTTTTATTTTATTGAGACCATGACTAAATCTGATTATCATTTTATGCGGGGCATAATGGGACTCCTCACGAAACTTATATATTTCTTATATATTAATGTTTAAAACCTATTAAAAATGATTTTTGTAAATACGCAATAAATATACTAATGTAGTATTGGATTTTAATAATAATAATTATTTATTCATAGCACTTATTATCAAATAAAAAACATTTTAAGAGCAGTAGGTGCAAAAATATATTATATCCTCCTTGTCATCGACTCCAGCACATGAATTGTGAGCCCAATTTAAACAGGAAGAACATCTTATCCATCCTTCGTTTGACGTTGAATACAATTCATTACAATAAAGGCACTGAGTATCATTTTCTTTCGAAGATGTATCGCAAGATTTATCCTTTTTATATGTTCGCCTTTTCTGTCCATATTTGTTTGTTTTTAATGTTTTCTTCTGCATGTTTTTCTTCTCTGCATTAGGTGCTAAAATTTTAAATTAAATTGTTTTGTAAAAAACTTTCAATTTATCTTTTTAATTTAATTTAATTTTTTTCTTTATTTTACTTACTTGTTTTTTTAGCAGCTTCCAGCAAATCCTTGTATGGTGATGAAGTTAAAATTGCAGTTTTTCCTCTA
>NW_011954607.1:0-1061 GCF_000949405.1 Vollenhovia emeryi | reverse complement strand
GATCTTCCAATTCCCGATGTATTTGTTGTTGTTACTTTTTTATCAGCAGATAATTAATTATCATATTTATTATGGGTATTTCAACACTCGAATTATTGATGAAATTTTACAATATTTCAATGTCCTTCCGAACAACTTTTTTTTAGATGAGTAATCGAAGAAAGACGAAAAAAGGAGATGGAGGGGAGGATCTCGCAGAGGCAACCGATCAATTTTGGTCAGATGTGAGAAAAAAGAGAGAGTCTCTGCAGCAGTCTTCTTCTACTTCCAGCGTACATATACGCCCTACATACCACATACAATCATCTGTATGCCCTAAAAATCCTCGGCCTTTAACAGGCCCAATTTCTCATTCCTCGACAACCAATTCCTCCAAACATCCTGCATTCGCACCTTTGCCCGATCCTTCTATAAATACAGCGAATTCTAGAGCAACTTTGCCATTCATTCAAGAAAATGAACTGTCATCGGAAACCAAATTCAAGGCCTACGTCGTCTCAACATTCAAGTAATAAAACTTCTTTTAATGTACATTATGTGTGTCTTTATTATTATTGTCTTTATTATTGTAATACTTATAATGTTTACTTTTTTGTAGAAAATTTCAAACCCAGCTGGATCGAATGGAGAAAAATCAAAGGTAAGCATCTCGTACGTGCTATGGCATAAGGAGATACAAAATTAACAAGTTTCTGTTTTAGTCGCATCGAAGCAACTTTAAAAGAGATTCAGCAGAAAAACCATCCTGCACGAGTAAGAAAACCACCGGGATGCTTTCCTTTTACTGTGCTCGAGGAGATTTTCGCTTTTAATGATGTCGATCAACAGACCTACGACAATGTGGTAAATATTATTTTTATTGTTAAATGGAAATAATATCTACATGTCTCTTTTTGATTGTGATATTTAATGTTAATTTCAGGTCAGTCACTTTGTTTATTTAGGTGGTTTGAATCCAACCGATTCCGCAGGACATTATTTTAAATGTGCCTTTGGAAACAACGATGTATCTTCACACATTACTTGGCTGGGCACAAAATTTCAACGTGCTCTGAAAGGAA
>NW_011954606.1:0-1061 GCF_000949405.1 Vollenhovia emeryi | reverse complement strand
AAATGGTGTATTATTCTCCTACCACCAGAAAAACTTTCTCGGCGCGGTGTTATATGTCGCGCATTCTCTCGCTGCGCGCCGTTCGCCCGCTAACCGCTCCCCGCTCGCCCCCGTCTCTCATCGATCGATGCGTGACTCCACCTCTCGCTATCAATTCTTGAGAGATGTCAACAAACACACCATTTTGCATGTCTGCCGAGTCCGGCCTTCCGCTCCTCCGTGCACTTATTGGCTCAGACGTTTTTCTTAATAATGCGATAATAATTACGGATTTTGTAAAATGGTATATAACTTTTCTTCTCAGTTTAACCCAATCTACTGTAATCTTTGGAGTCGTCCATATCGATTCCGACACCCTGTATAAGGGGCGGACTCAAATAGTTTCGGAGATACAGGCTGAGAAAGGATACAAATAATAAATATCACGAGACACGGTAGTGTCTCGCGCCAAGTGTAAGCGTAGCTAGTACACGCGTGCGAGACCGACCGTGTAAGTTTACGCGAGTACACGAGTTGACGGGCCCTCAGATTTTCGGATCTCAACAACGGCTGATCCGACGAAATTGAGACTGCGCTTAATCGATAGCTTGGGTACGATTTGCATAATAAAAGTGTTTTTACTTTTCTCCTACGTGCTCCAGGAGTGGAGGTATTGCAATGCAAAAGTCAAATTTGTTAAATTTTGGATTAAGAAACGTCTTTGTCGTCGTCTTCGTCCCGGTCGTCTTCGTCCCGGTCGTCGTCGTCGTCGTCGACCAGACCAGCATTTTCACTTGACCACGTTGCAAATGACCACGGTCCCGATCGACCACGTTGCAATTGACCACGGTCCCGATTGACCACGTTGCAATTGACCACGGTCCCGATTGACCACGTTGCAATTGACCACGGTCCCGATTGACCACGTTGCAATGGACCACGGTCCCGATTGACCACGTTGCGATTGACCACGGTCCCGATTGACCACGTTGCAATTGACCACGGTCCCGATTGGCCACGTTGCAATTGACCACGGTACCGATTGACCACGTTGCAATTGTCTTTCCCGCGTTTCCGCGTCT
>NW_011954605.1:0-1061 GCF_000949405.1 Vollenhovia emeryi | reverse complement strand
CAAGAAAGCGTAATCGAAAGCGTTTACCAAGTCCTAAAAGTTCCCTCGGATCAAAATTAAATCTGACAAACATCCCTTCTGCGAGTATAAATGACACAGACGTATCTTCTGTCGGCAACGGCAGTGTCAAACAATAATTATTTCATTTTCATAAATTATCTTCGATCGTAAAGAATTGTCTTTCGCGTCAGTCAGACCTTTTCTGTACAGGCACATTCCGGAAGGGTTCACCAGCGCATATTTACTTCTCGACCGTTGTCTTTCCCCTTTAAGGGCATGTTGGGGCGAGAGCTAGCTCGCATTGTTTACGAATCTGCCATTGATTCCGGGACGATAGTCAGTCAAGATCGTTCCGCGGATTCTCCAAGAGAACGAAGGGCATGTGGGAACACATGCGCAATCACAAAACACAGAAAATTGCATTCCCGCTCACCTTCCCTTTCTTTTCGCAATTATCGCAGAATCCTATTCCTTCTCTCCCGCGTTCGCCTTCCCCGCGGTCGTAAGCCGGCTCAATTATGCCCATTACATGAGCCTAGATAATCAATTTTGCCGACTGGCGATGAGAATTCGACGTAACCCCGCGATGGAGTAATGATACGGGGAGGAAGTCGATTGCGATCTATATCTACTGACGAAGAAAAGTTACAGCGCGAGCGAATATAATAGGAAACAATAAATTTGCCCCCAAACATCGCATAAACGAGAGAACTCCATTAAATAGATAACATAAACTTATAACGCAAAATTAATCAATTATCGATGTAGCCGTTACTTAAATATTTTGTTCGCTGAATGGACTGACTATTAAATGTTACAAGAGAAGAAACGTAGCGCGGGGTAATCGCTCTCTGCGGGGGTTTCTTACGCGATATTTTTATCCCAGGCGCCTTTTTAGCGAAACGCTCGCAAAACAATAAATTTTCCCCTGAACACCACACAAACGCGAGATCTCCATTAAATAGACGAAACGTAAACTTATAACTGTTAATCAGAGTTTAGTCGACTCCCTATCTGTTTCCATCTTACCATTTAAGGGGATGCTGGAGTGATTCTGCACT
>NW_011954604.1:0-1061 GCF_000949405.1 Vollenhovia emeryi | reverse complement strand
GGAAGCCTAAATATTGCTTATAACATTTTCACAAACGAATGTACAAATATTAAAATAATAGATAAGTAATATTACAAACATATTTTTTCTAACTTGCTTTTAAATAAATAATTAATATAGAATAAACGTTTAATAAATGTTAAATAAATGTTGTTTACAATATTGTTGCAAACAAATAATTAATAATTGTGAGCAAATCATGTACAAATACTGAATACATAATAAATAAAGATTGCAAAAATATTATTTTTAAGTATATATTTTTTAAAATATATACTTTTTAAATATATATTTTTAATGTAAAATAAATATTAATAAATTTTAAATAAATGACAAATAAACATTTAAAAGATTTTTTGTTAAATTACAATTTTAAATTAATATTTAATGAAAATAAAATATTTAATAAACATTTAATTAATATTTTTATTAAAATCAATTGAACAATATAAAATTAATGAAAATAAAATATTTAATAAATGTTTAAAAAATAATGGGTGCTGATTGGTTGACGAGAATATTTGCTTATTACAACAATTCTACAGTTCATAGGTACAAAATGACACCAGAGCTCCCTAGGGACAACATTTCCGAACAATATCATGCAATTAGAAGTAAGATTGAAGGCCTAGAAAAAAAGTGGGACTAATAGAAAAAAGTTGTACATGAAAATTTAGATGCAGTATAATACAAGGAGCCATATTGCGTTAGTAGTAGCTGCCGGATCTTGCAAGAGATGGCGCTGCAATCGTTAGACGAAGACAGATATATCGTACTCACTGTCAAAACCATAGACATATAAAAGATAGACTGCTTATGAGATAGTGGGGGATGTCCTCCTGAGGGAAAAGGACAACACCAATTTATATGGGTATCTATCTTTTTCTAGTGTACGTGATCACGTGGGCATGATCACGTGATCGCCTTCAGATCACGTCCACTAAAGGAAGACAGATACCCAAATAAATTCATGTTGTCCTTTTTCCCTCAGGAGGATGCCCCCACCTAGGGTTCCACTCATAGTGTAAGGATTACATGGTGTGCTCAATTACCTGGGAGAA
>NW_011954603.1:0-1060 GCF_000949405.1 Vollenhovia emeryi | reverse complement strand
TTTAATGGAAGATATACTAATTGAATCTCCTATTTGGTACTTACTCTTAAAAGAATACTTACACGTAATTTGTATAAACAGATTAGTTGATATAAACCAAGCAACAAGACTTGTACTAACCTATTTTACTAGAAGTAAAGCATTGCTTAAATCATGAATCGTTTCTATAAAAAATAATCTAAAGCGTAATTTAGTACTTATTGAAACTTTTCAAATATGTACAGATCTAAGAAATATAGTTCTCAAAGTTATTCGCTACATTCAATAATTAGGATTTTACTTTTTCCGCCCTTCTTGGCAGTTGCATATGGCGGATCGAATCAAAAATCGTTAACTAGGTGGCCAAACTCTTACTAGAGGAACTCTAAGCTCACCAAGACAAGCGCGACATCTTCAATTTATTGGACAATTCTGCACGGATGTTCGTCACATTTCTGGAAAAGAAAACACAGTAGCAGATGCACTCTCCAGAGTAGAAGAAATTCAAAGCGCAATAAATCTTGAAGAGCTAGCCAAAGCACAGGAGGAGGATGCTGAAATACAAAAATTTCTAGAAGGGAACTCCTCACTAAAAATGCAGAAAATAATAATTCCAAGCACGAGCACAAAATTGTTTTGCGATACATCAACAGACATAGCAAGACCGTTTGTAACTGAACAATATAGGAAACAAGCCTTTAATTCCTTGCACAGTCTTTCACACCCTGGAGCAAAAACCTCTGCTAAATTAGTTGCACAACATTAGGAAATTTTAACTTACAGTTATGTAACTGTTACTTTGTGTTTGCTGGGATGCATATTTTAGCTGAATTTTTATGCTGTTTTAGAAAAACCAGGAGCCAAATAAAGGAAAAAAAATTGGCGTTTATATACACAATTATACTGACGGTTTAGTTTTATATTTTTATTAACCCTGATGGAAAAATTTTGCTGAAAACGCAATGAAATTTGCTGAAATTTGGTTGAAAATCTCTTGCAATTGACCCAATTTCATTATCATTTCAGCAATTTCTCATTAAACAATTTATTTTCAGTGAAATTCTGCAAATTTCATAATATA
>NW_011954602.1:0-1060 GCF_000949405.1 Vollenhovia emeryi | reverse complement strand
TCGTATAACATTGTATTGTGAAAATGTATATCCTTTCACTTTTAAAAGAAGACAGTTTCCGATAAAATTAGCTTTTGCTATGACAATTAACAAGTCACAGGCTCAAACATTTGACAGAGTAGGAATAGATCTTCGCAAAGACGTTTTTAATCATGGGCAACTTTATGTTGCCTTTTCACGAGTTAGATCTTGGGAAGCATTAAAAGTTCATCTTGGCAATCAGCGAAATAATAAACAAGTTAAAAATTATGTATATACAGAAATATATGTATAATTTCTCTCCCTTTGAATGTTTATATGAAGAATAAATAATATACAGGGTGTCGGATTCGATTTGGACCACTCCAAAGATTATAGTAGATTGGATCAAACTGAGAAGAAAAGTTATATAACATTTTACAAAATCCGTAATTATTATCGCGTAATTAAGAAAAACATCTGAGCCAATAAGTGCACGGAGGAGCGGAAGGCCGTACTCGGCAGACATACAAAATGGTGTATCTGTTGACATCTCTCAAGATCCGATAGCGAGAGGTGGAGTCACGCATCGATCGATGAGAGACGTCGGCGAGTGGGGAGCGGTGAGCGGGCGAACAGCGCGCAGCGAGCGAACGCGCGACATATGACATCGCGTCGAAAAAGCTTTTCTGGTGTCAGGAGAATTTTTAAAAAAGGTAAAAAAAAGCACCAAGTATAATCTCCAACGACCGAATATATTTTGTTACTCTATTTTTTTGCATCTCTACAAAAATATCTTCACTACAAAACTATCTTCTCTACAAAAGTAATGATATCATCAAATGGCACCAACTAAACTAAATAGTTTCAAACGTGGTGGGGCGATGATTGAAGTGGGGTCATACCCGCCGGCTGGGCGCCCGCGGACGCCCGTTGCCCGCGGTTTAGACAATCCAAAAATATCTTTTCAAAAATATTGTCTCTACAAAAATCTTCTCTACAAAAGTATCTTCTCCACAAAAGTAATGATATCATCCACAAATTACGCCAAATATAACAATGGATATTTATATATAATATATATGTATAACGTATATCTTTA
>NW_011954601.1:0-1060 GCF_000949405.1 Vollenhovia emeryi | reverse complement strand
CCTTGCTCGCGTCTCGGCTGCTTACAGTCTCGACCCTTGTGTCCAAACTCGCTGCAGTTGTAGCAACGTACCTTCCTCGCCGGTAGTAGCTTCTCTTTTCCTGCATCGCTATCGCTTACATCCTTCTTGACGTGGTCGCTTCCTCGGTGCGATCGCCCTTTCTTCTCGGACTCAGGTCGAATCTGGTCAAATGCGTCTAGCAGCGCTTCTTTGGAGGAAAACCGTTGAATCTTCACTTGGTTTCTCAGGTGCGTGTCAGGGATACCCTCGATTAAATAGTCGACAATCTCCTCCTCGTCAATCGGAACTTGATTTGCCAGTGTTACCTTATCGTAGAAGTACTCACTAAACAACTCAGTCTCTTGCCAAACGCGTTTCTCGAAATTCCTTTTGTAGGTTATCTTTGCCGGTCGATGGTCGAATATCTTTCTCATCTCCTCTAGCAGGTTTTCCAACGAAATCTCTAGATGTTCTGGCTTCGAGTGGAACCATCTAAGTGCCTGGTCCTTTAACCTCGTGCCCACTACAATCTTGGCAGTTCGGTCGTCTAGCTCGTAAGTTGCGCACAACAATTTGAGTTGCTTCCATGGAGAATGTATAAGGAGACCGAACTGCCCGTAATCAGAAAGGGGCGATGTTTGTGCCCGCCAGACGTTCTGAAAAGCAATACTGGGAGCGCTGTCATCAACTAACTCCATTCGCATTCGTACGTGACACATGGTTGTCATATGCATGAAGCTTTCGTGGTTATATAATATACATCCGATCTGTAAATAAGATGAGGAGATGGATTGTGTATCTCTGAAACTTGTAGAGATTACAAAAGTGAGCGAATTCACAGATTGAAATTATAAATATTCACTCACTTTTGTAATTTTCGTAAGTTTCAGAAATTGACCTCTAGATAACAACAGTTATACGCTGTATCTACGAGATCAAGATCGGTAAGTCCCAGTCTACAATAGAGATTTAAGCCCTAAGCCTTAAGAAATTGACTAATCACAGTCGCGCATTCTTCTCATACTTGACCGTGATTGGCCAATTTCTTAAGTCCCAGTCT
>NW_011954600.1:0-1060 GCF_000949405.1 Vollenhovia emeryi | reverse complement strand
TTTATCTTAATGTTAGTACATCTATTCTACTGTTTACTGTTTTGCTTTGTTTGTTAAAATTATGCTTTTCATAGATTACTGTATTGTATACCCATCACAAATGATTTCCACGCAAGATATTCGTGTAAATCGCGAACTTGTACAGATTTATGATACCTAAATGTGAAGACCAACGGATAGCTCTCCTAGATGCGACACACACTTACTATTTAAAACTGTAACAGATCGTAAAATCCAGTACGTACGTGCCTTACAGGCTTTTACTTTGGAAGAGGCACACGCTTTTATGCCCCTAGACCCACTGACGAAAAATTTCATATATTGGCATTTCACGTACAAGGCAAGATCTTTCTTGTACAATCAGGTAATATTTCACTGGCAAATAACACATTTATGCGTGTAAAGGAGCTACAAATGCTGCTCTGTACAGGCAATGGCAGACCTGTAGGTGTTCCAAGTGTACCACTATGCTCAATTCGAAAGTGTTTGTAAACGAGCAGGTAAAATTCCCTCGGAATCTTCCACATACCCTTGATGGAATAATTTTGCTGAAAACGTAATGAAATTTGCTGAAATTTGGTTGAAAATCTCTTGCAATTGACCCAATTTTATTATCATTTCAGCAATTTTTCATTAAAAAATTTATTTTCAGTGAAATTCTGCAAATTTCATAACATACAACATTTCAAAATTTTTTCACTAATTTTTAGAAATATTAATTAATTTTCATCTAATTTCACGGTATCTCATTGAATTTCATAACGAAACTTATGATTTATTTTGAAATGGTTTCAACAAGTTTCCAATAACTTTAACTTCATTTTTCATCAATTTCATTACATTTTCAGCAAAATTTTTCCATCAGGGACGGTAAATCTATCATTTTCGAACGCGTCTTAATATTTTTCCAAACCTCAAATTTTTGCTTTTTTAGAAAAAGCTTGTGCTAAATAGTTAAAACGTTAGCTTTTCTCTACTAATTGGAATTTAACTTGTAGGTTCGGAACAAGTCCAAAGGTACCTTTAATTTACTGTGTAAAGAAACCATGTCATTAGCCAC
>NW_011954599.1:0-1060 GCF_000949405.1 Vollenhovia emeryi | reverse complement strand
TATGTAAAAGATATCAAGTTAGTATTAAAATGATGAAATATTACACAGTTTATGTATATATTAATGTGTCAAATTTCTTACAGATTATTAACGATACGGGTAATACTGAGCCTAGTACATCTTCAGGAATATATATTATGTGTACAACTGTACACTTAAGCAAAATGAGAAATCAGATAATGCTAGTACAAAAAAGGACTTTCGTATCAAAAGAATGGCAAAAATAATTAAAGCCTTAAGATATGAGGTACGAAACTTACGAGATAAAATCAATAATAATAAATATAAAAAAAGCTTTAGACTCAGTATTTACGGAAGATCAAATAAAGGCTTTAGTTAAAAAAAATCGACGTATTCCACATTGGTCTAATTCCACTGTTCAGCGTGCTCTACAATTGAAATTTGTTTTTGGAGCTAATGGATATGAAGAACTCCATCGCCAGGGAATACCACTTCCTAGTTTACGAATTTTGCGGCGTAAGTTAGAAAATTTTAAGTTTGAGCCTGGGATTTCGGATAAAATGTTTGAATTTTTAACATATAAGAAAACATGTTTTAAAGAAGAAGATTTATAATGCGGATTAATTTTTGACGAAATGGCGATTACGCCACAAAAATCTTATGATCCTTCATTGGAATCACTAATAGGCGACATAACATTTCCTAATGAAAAAGGTAGTGCTACGCATGCTCTTGTGTTTATGCTTGTTGGTATTGCAGCACGGTGGAAACATGCGGTAGGATATCACTTCACTGGGAATAGTTTTAATAGTAAAACTCTGAAAAAAATTATCGGTAAATGTTAACTATAGGGGAGTCAGCTCCGATGACCTTGACCTTGACATATGTTGTCAAGGTTACCCTCCTGAGTAACGCTCAGAAGGTTTTAGCCGTCGCTCGTTGTTTGTTAAAAAGTTATTAAAAAACAATGTCAACCAATTATATGTAATTTTAGACACAAATATTAAAAATTTTGAAAAATGTTTTAAACAAAAGTTGTAGATCTCTTTAAAATATATATTACACTCCACACCTCGGACGTAGTTTGGGTTAGGTTATA
>NW_011954598.1:0-1060 GCF_000949405.1 Vollenhovia emeryi | reverse complement strand
CAGGAAGGAAAAGAAGGAAAGACAAGACAGGATGGAGGGAGAGAAGGCAGACGGTCAAAACAGGAAATGGAGGGAGGAGGAAAGGATATGCGAGAGAAGAAGGGAAGGGAGGGTCAGACGGAGTGCCGAGAGGGAGGGGGTAAGAGAATGTAAGGGTCGCTTACGGCCAGGACGCGAGGGGATGGGGAAAAGGAATGTAAAGGGTTCGGGAACGCTCCCTGAAAAAGCGCCAATACATGTAGCATAGGGAAAAGATGGAGAGAGGAACAGGAGAATCGAGAGGTTTGGGAACGTTCCTTAAAAACGCCTTGTAACCTAAAGGATACAATAAAGACTTACTACTACTACTACTACTCATAAATCATTTTTTTATGTGAAAAAAATTGTGTAAATAATCATAAATCATTTTTTCTATTGTGAAAAAATTGTTTAAATAATAATAAATCATTTCTTTTGATAGAAAAAAATTGTTTAACAATAATAAATCATTTTTTATTATTATAAAAAATTGTTTAAACATACATAAATCATGTTTTTTTGTCACAAAAAGTTTAAATAATAAATTTTTTTGTTGTAATAAATCTTGTTTTTTTTCCTTGAACAAAAGAAAAGGGGTTAAAGGGGTAATAAATTATGTGTTTTTTTAAGAGAGTGGGAGGGAGAGAAGGCAGGCGAGATTTTTCTATTTTATTCTATATGCGCTGGAGGGGGGAGAACGCAGGCGAGATTTTTCTCTCTTATTCTATATGCGTGGAAGGGAGAGAGCGAACGCAGACGGCAGTGGTTGGAATGGAGGGAGGAAGATGTTGGATTAAGGATGGGGTAAGTTAACAATTTTCCTGGGACTAGTAAAGATGCCCTCAGAGTTTCAGTCGTCGGCGTCGAAGTGAGTCGATTTTTCTGGTGTTTCCAATACAGTGTTAGAAGAATGAATCATTACATTCCTCTGGATATGTCGTCCAAGAAACAGTGTAACGTGTAAGTACCGTAAAGTTATATATTGCATACATTTTTTTCAACATTTAATTGTATTTTTCAAACAGTTTTAGCAGTCAGCTTT
>NW_011954597.1:0-1060 GCF_000949405.1 Vollenhovia emeryi | reverse complement strand
ATAGCGAACGCGTTCGCCCGCTCACCGCTCCCCGCTCCCCGCTCGCCACCGTCTCTCATCGATCGATGCGTGACTCCACCTCTCGCTATCGATTTTTCAGAGATGTCAACAAACACACCATTTTGCATGCTGCCGAGTCCGGCCTTATTGGCTCAGACGTTTTTCTGAATTAGGCCGATAATAATTACGATTTTGTAAAATTTTATATAACTTTTCTTCTCTGTTTAACCCAATCTACTATAATCTTTGGGATTGTCCATATCGAATCTGACACCCTGTATACATAGGTACATACATTAGATTTTTTGGAAATTTTAACTTCCTAAATTTCCTTTTTTTTATTTAATAACGGTACCAAAACATCTGCTTCTGACAACTAAAAAATGACAGTATACAGGGTGAGTCATAACATTTGTACCAGAGCTCGTGAGAAGGTAGAACGGATCGAGATGAACAGAAAAGTCCTGAACCATTTGCAATTTTCGCAATAGTTAACGAGTAATAAATTATCGAAAATCGTCGTCTTTGCCCTGCCCACTGTCCAATTCGAGCGCGTGGCGAGATGTGACCGCACGCCTATCGATATTGCCAGGCGAGGGATGGGGACGCGAGACGCGGGAGCGGCGACGTAAGCTCGCCGGCAACTCAGTGATGCCAGAATGGACGCGCTTTTTAGCGCATGCGCGTCGATTTGAGGCTCACTGAAGTACCTACTACGGACAAATAGGTGTATCGCTAGTCGCCCGTAAGAAATTTTCTTGAAGAAAATTCTAAATGATAATTTTTTACCGGCGGTAGACCGTTTTAACAACGACACATCTTTCTGTCTGCATATAACTATACTACATTATACATATTAATATATAAAAAAACATCTATCCTCCTGTACGACGACGGCCGATGAGTTCAGAGAGGTCTTGCGCCCATTATACCAATACTGACACGCCACTGGATATCTGCCATTTCTACTGCGCATGCGCTGAAAAGCGCGTCCATTCTGGCATCACTGCGGCAACTGCGCGCTGTCCCCCCCTCCCCCCCCCCCACGCCTGGCAATATC
>NW_011954596.1:0-1059 GCF_000949405.1 Vollenhovia emeryi | reverse complement strand
AATTTTACGATGATTTTTCGACGGAGTTACCGTCAGTCAAAGTTGACCAATTTTTGCATAAAATTTTTCTATGCCATATTTCTTTTGAGCAGTATATTTCGTTTCGCTATGCGTTATTATAATATAATTTCTTTTTTTTATATTATATTAGAAAAGACATTATAATAATAATTTCTTTTCTAATATATAATATTATTTAAATAATATACATATGTATGTATATATGGTACAAGTACACTTTAGTAGCTAATATAATGGTGTTTACCGAGTATGTACTTTCTCTGTGATTTTTCTGATAGTATTTATCAATAAATAAAATTCATAATACTTTCTTCTTTTTATTTGAAAAATCCAGTACGGATATATAATATTCCTCTTAAAACAATGTTGTATAATCTGTATACAAGAGGAAATGGATATTAAAAATAGCAAGATTGTCCTCTTTAAACAATATTATATAATCTGTATACAAGAGGAAATTGATATTAAAAATAGCAAGATTGTCCTCTTTAACCAATATTATTAATCTGTATACAAGAGGAAATTGATATTAAGAATAACAAGATTGTACTGTAGATGCAAGACGAAATTCCTCTAATTGTAAAAATATTGTGCTTAGAATATTTTCCTCTTGATTTCAGAGGATTCCTCTTGAGGTCATACATAAGAATAAAATCCTCTAAGATTCAGAGGATTCCGCTAAAACTGAGATTAATTTTTTTTGGGTGTAAAATATAAAAAAGGCACTTTAAATAATAACACTAACGCCTTGTCAAGAAATCCCCCAGTAAATTTTATTTTCCCTATTGATTCTAATGATGATTCTGATGAATCTTTATTTTCTCCTAGATCACGGATTACTACCCCACGGATTACTTCCCTTACCCGCACCCAGCACTCCAGATCCTCCGAATCCGTCGATAACAAATCCTGCAAATCGAATAGATATGCCATTAAATTCTCCCCGTGATGATTATATAGAAATGTCTAACCTCGAGTCAGGATTAACGATTGAAGAAATTCCTGTGTCAAGTGATAATGAGTTAAGTTCCGGTTCTG
>NW_011954595.1:0-1059 GCF_000949405.1 Vollenhovia emeryi | reverse complement strand
CGGGGAAACCCCTGCCTAAGACAGGGGTGGTCACGGGGGAGTGGGTGCGGGGGGAGATCAAGGAGGCTGTCGACGGATTAAGTAAGGAGATTGGCCGGCAGCTCCAAGGGATGGAGGAACTGATCCGGGCTCTGGCCGGCGGCGGGGCCCGTGATAGCGGCCCCGCGGCGATCCCCTCCAACCCTCGAAGGGGAGGAGGGGGCGCCGCGGGGGACCGCCCGGTTCCCGGGGCCGGCCAGAAGGCCGGATCAGGGGGGAGGAAAGACCCCCCAGGGAAGGTCGCGAATGCTGCGGGGGAGGGGGCCAAGAAGAAGAGGAAGAAGAAGGTCCCTCTCTCGCAGCAAACGCCAAGAGTGGAGGAGGTAAGGGTCCCCGAAAGGCAAGACGCTAAACCCTCCCAGTCCGCCGCGGGGGCTGAGACCTTAGCGACGGTAGTCAGGAGGAGAGGTAAGGCGGCGGGGAAACCCGCGAAAGGAGTCCCCAAGGCGGCCGCCCCCCCTGCCCCAGCTAAGGGACAGGCTGGCGGGCCGTCGAGGAAGACCCCCAAGAGACGGCTCCCACGCGCGTCGGCCGTGGTCCTCACGCGCCCCAATGGGGATTATAGTGAGGCCATGTCCAGACTGCGGCGGGAGGTCAGTCTGAAGGATCTTGGCATCGAGGACCGGGTCAACGTCAGATCCGCGGCCACCGGTGCCAAGATCATAGAGGTATCCGGGGAGGGTCCTGCCGATAAGGCTGACCTTCTCGCGGGGTACGTCACACGGGTCTTCCTCGGGGAGGAGGGCACAAAGGTCGACCGCCCAAGGAGGATGGCCGAGGTACGCTTGCGCGACCTCGACGACTCCTTGGGCGTCGAAGAGGTGAAGGGGTGGGTGGCGGAGGCCGGGAACTGCGGTGCCTCCGACGTGCAGTGCGGAGCACTGCAGCCGGCCGCCGGGGGCGCCCACAGCCTCTGGCTGCGCCTGCCCCTCGCCTCGGCGATGGAGCTGGCCCGGAAAAAGAGGATCCGGGTCGGCTGGGGGGCGGCCCGCGTGGACCCTCTTGAGGCGCGCCCTATGC
>NW_011954594.1:0-1059 GCF_000949405.1 Vollenhovia emeryi | reverse complement strand
CTCTCTCTCGCGTGCGGGCGAAAAAGCGAGCGAAGCGAAGGAAAGACTTTTGTAAGCGGAGCGGAGGTCCGCTTGTACCCCGCAAGGGAAATAAACTCATACTACTACTAACTAAAAAAGTATTAGTAATTATTATTATAAATTATATTCTGTAAATATTTAAAAATATTATTTAATGTTACTATAATATTATATAAACTAAAAAAGTATTAGTATTTAATATTATAATTATATTCTGCCAATATTTAAAAATATTATTTAATATTATTTAATATTTAATATTATAACAATATTTAATACACATAATTAAATTGGGAATAGTTATTATAAATATTTTTGGGAATTGTTGGGAAAAAATATTGGGAAGTTATTATAAATATATTCTATTATAAAGTTATATATAAATAGTTTATTTTTCAGTGTAATGGATACATTCTTATAAATTTGAATTTTATCAAATAAAATCTTTCTGTTTACTTTTTTATAAACATTTTTTAAATTTAACAATTCAAGTCGTTTTATAAAAGAAACAGTGCAAAACCTTTTTAGAAATATAAAAGAAAAATAATACCTCTTGATACGGCATTTGCTATCTTTAGTTTAAACAATTAAATTATCTCATAAACTTAAAGAGTTTAAAAACTATATCAAGAAACAAATGCATAAAATAAAACAAAAATAACTCTTTTTCTAATCTTAATTTGTAAATTAAATTCCATTTTAAGAATATAATCATTTTTGTCTTCTTTTTATTCGGTCCGGCGCGTGAGCTAACCAAATTTTGATAGGTGCACTTACATCTCCTTCACTCATATCCTTAAATTTAGTTCTTACAACACCTAAAATATTCATAAAACGTATCAAATATAAATTTAAATGTTGTTAATGTAAATATGTTATACATATAAATATTACAATGTATTGTAATATATTAGCCACTCTATTTTTACAAGAATTAACGAATTTTGAATAAAAGATAACAGATTTAATTAAATTTTACTTCTATTCAACATACCAAATATAATTTTCCATAAATATAACACTTCAAATTTTTTTAAA
>NW_011954593.1:0-1059 GCF_000949405.1 Vollenhovia emeryi | reverse complement strand
TATGTTTCGATCTCGTTGCGAGTCGTTCACTTCGACTTGCGGTTTCGACAGTTTGTATTTAAGAGGGTTATTTTGACAGTTTATGTATTATAATGTGGAAGAACAATGGCGCGCGCGAAGCGCGCGCTTGTGTTGTTCTAGTTTACATAAAAAATACATGTGTAAAGATACAAAATTACGTACGTAATAGAAAAGAAATTGTGATTGTTTATGACAATTTTATCTTACCATTTATTTTCACCATATAATTTTAAAATTCCACATAGTTAGATGCAAATAGAAATTAAATGATTTGTGACCCAAAAAAATTAATGACGGTGATTCTCGCGTCTATCACCTGGAATGTACGTGTAACACTTATATTGTATTGCAAGCGAATACGGTACTCACCTCCGGGGCCGTGGCAATATTGTTGATAGTTGAACCATATCGCGGATAAGATCGGAAAATTGACGGTCACGGGAAAATTAACATGATACAACAAAGGTTTGCCATTTTGAATTGCTTCAACGGTCTCATTTATCGAACGTGCCAATTCCAATCGAAATGTCCCTCTCTAAAACATAACGATAATTAAGCTATTTCTAATAAGTGATTAAATAAGTAAGGACTCGTTAATGTAGGTAATAATGAAAGTAAAAAGGTAGGTTTGGAGTGCATTTCGCATCAAACAATGCATAAGTTAACGTTATAATCTTTAATTGCTAATATAAGATGCATATTTATGCCTATATTATAATTATATTTTATTATATACTTGTAATATTATAAATTAAATGTTTCAGTTCTGTTTTCGACCAACATTAGCAAGGTTGTAATAGTTAAATTTTTTTAATCATTTATAAAATTGGCAGATTATACAGGGTGTCAGATTCGATATGGACGACCCCAAAGATTATAGTAAATTGGGTTAAACTGAGAAGAAAAGTTATATAAAATTTTACAAAATCGTAATTATTATCTCCTAATTCAGAAAAACGTCTGAGCCAATAAGGCCGGACTCGGCAGCATGCAAAATGGTGTGTTTGTTGACATCTCTGAAAAATCGATAGCGAGAGG
>NW_011954592.1:0-1059 GCF_000949405.1 Vollenhovia emeryi | reverse complement strand
GGAAATGCGCAAGAAAAAATGATACAACATTAGTCTTTAACAGTTTTTTTCTATCATGGATATTCAAAAAGTTATTCATGGAATTAAAAATACCGTAAATTTCAAACCTCATAACTCCAAAAGTACTTAACAAAAACATACTTTATTATAGCGTTTTGGAAAGCTATTGAAATAAGCTACAAAAATATTTAATGAAAAAGGAGGGTTCCATATAAAAATTTCAAGGTGATCTTTAGATAACCTTGATAAAGCTATTCAAGGTCATACTGATATTACTATGAAATGCGCCACTGAAAACGATGCAACTTTAGTGTTTAATATTTTTTTCTATCTTGGATATTTAAAAAGTTATTCACTAATTTCAACGTAAATACGGATTCCATGAAATTTCAAACAGCTATAACTCAAAAACTAATCAACCGAATATTAATCAATTATATATGAAATAGGGGTAGAAAAGACTGGAAAGAATAATAGAATAAGAAATAGCCCGATATCTTGAATATTTAAAAAGTTATTCAGGAACTTCAACGTAAATATACATATATATGTATGTAAAAACTGAACCGTTGCACCGATTATCGTCAAATACAATACCAGCCATTTTTTAATCACACTCAATAAATGTGCCAAAGTAGAAGGCGATATCTCAAAAATTGCGGAGGTGAGAGCGCGAACAATTTTTACGACATACACACACACACACACATACATTTTTTAAAAAATTGTTTTTTTGAGTTTTTAAAATATTCTAAACCCATTGGCAATGAAAACTGGAAAAAAATTTTTCGCATGAAAACAAAGCTTCCTCTATGAGGAAGCAAAACAACTAAATATTCATAAACGGGAAGTATATGCTTTAACAATTACAAAGATTAACAATAAGTAACAATTTAATTTTTTTAGATTAATTTTACAAATTAAATTGTCATTTACTGTTAATTTTTGTAAATCTACCCCGCTGAAAACAACTAAAAATTAAAATGCTGGAAAAAGTCTAGAAAACCTGGAAAAGTCAAGGAAATATAGAACTTCATTTTGCTAGACACCACGTTAAAA
>NW_011954591.1:0-1059 GCF_000949405.1 Vollenhovia emeryi | reverse complement strand
CTCGACGATCACAACACAGGTAATTCTGCTTTTCCTTTTTTTATATAATGTTCTAGCGAACGACAAAGTTTAAATATATATTTTTGTAGGCAAGCGCTCGCCGCTTAAGTGCGCTTATATAGTTGAACCAGTTGAACAGAGATTCGGCAAAACAGCCAAGTTTTGGTACCGGTCTTGTGCACGTGCCGTGCACGTGCCGGTGTTGCTGCGTGTCTCCATGTGTTTCGTGCCCACGTATCTGCATACTCGACGACCACAACACAGGTAATTCTGCTTTTCCTTTTTTTTATATAATATTCTAGCGAACGACAGTGTTTAAATATATTTTTGTAGGCAAGCGCTCGCCGCTTAAGTGCGCTTATATAGTTGAACAGAGGTTCGGCAAAACAGCCAAGTCTTGGTACCGGTCTTGAAAAACCTTATATTTTTTTAAATATTCAAGGGTTCCGACCTTTTTCGTACACCCTGTATATTAGTGTGTTTCTTTTGATGATAATATTATTTTAATCGTCTTTATGTGCAGGTGCAGTTAAATTGCGATTTCCTTCGAGTTTTTTAACTGACACTGAGGCAAAAATTAAGCGTTGGTTCCAAACTGCCAATGGAAGAAAAGCTGATTCTCAAAGTTATTCTAAAGTATAACTTGTTTGTAAGACTCATTCCCACTAAGCGCGACGCGTAATGTGTTCAGTAAAATTACGCATAGATTTTATTTTTTATGTTAGATGGTAATGTGGGGCTTATATAAAACATTGAAGCCCAATTAGTCAACCATTGTGATTGTTACACATAATTATATGTGTTTACATTTTCTGTTTTATTTAAAGTAATATGTATAATTAAATAGATATACTCGTATTACTTAATAAATGTCATACTACCATGGTATACTATAACATACCATGGTAGTATGACATATATTCTAAAGTATAACTTGTTTGTAAGATTCATTCCCACTTGTTTGTAAGACTCATTCCCACTAAGCGCGACGCGTAATATGTTCAGTAAAATTACGCATAGATTTTATTTTTTATGTTAGATGGTAATGTAGGGCTTATA
>NW_011954590.1:0-1059 GCF_000949405.1 Vollenhovia emeryi | reverse complement strand
CGTCGAAATGATGTCGAATCGACGTCAATTCGACGTCGTTTCGACGTCGATCGACGAATCATTTCTCACTGGGTAGGTTATGTGTAACATGCTATTTAATGAAGAGAAATATTTACCAGCAGTTATGATTTTTAACCAATTCAGAACTTCAATATGAGGAGGTATATACTGGCAATTTTACAACGTAATAAATAATTTAACAATACCGCATCGTTGTTACCTGATTGTCCCGTCTATTCGATTGTCTTCTCCTGTGGCTTGGCTGTTAATGGTATGTTGTTGGTCTGGATAATGGCTCCCTGCCCATACCACAGGGCCGACACGGCCACGACGAACCAATAGACGTAGAATTATGGACAACGCGTTGTGATTTTTCGCGCAAGTTTTAATTGGTGATATTATATAATACAGGGGCCCGACTATCGGGCCTCGCGCGGGATGTGAAATCGGATGACGCAACTCAGCAGGATAAAAAATGTATCTTCTAGGTGCCGTTCACTTCACGTTCCAAGCGGAACTCCTGTTAATGATAGACGAGGACGAGCGACACAGAGGTGCAAACCTTGGGTCCGAGCGCCATCAAGGTGTTATACTCGGTGCTCACTCACGCAAGCGCAACTGTGTCCGGATGCTGCGCAGAGCAGTCTGCGCAGCACACGGACACAGTTGCGCTTGGTGAGTGAGTACCGAGTGTAATACCTTGATGGCGTTTGGACTCAAGGTTTGCACCTCTGGAGCGACGGTCGACGAGGCCGATGAGCCAGAAGAGCCTGCCTTTTTTCGCGCATGCGCGTCAAATGCGGCTTCAGTAATTAAAGTGCTCGCTAGTAGTAAAATAAGGTTTATTAGTCGCCCATATTGCCGACATTTCGGAAAATTTTGATATATTTTATCTATTTATGTTCCTTAAGGCCTTTGCACGTACATTCCGTAACCGTAACGGTAAGAAATTGAGCAACACTTGGTCGACTCAGCCGATTACAGTTATACGGATGGACGAATTGAGCAATTTTATTTTTAAATTATAATTTCACATGATAATTATAAAAAGATGTGCAC
>NW_011954589.1:0-1059 GCF_000949405.1 Vollenhovia emeryi | reverse complement strand
AACAAAGAGACGACGATCGCTTCGCAAGACTGGCGAAGGACCGGCGACGAAGAAGAAGGCGAAAAGGACGAAGAACTACGAAAAGGGATAAAAGGGCATAAAAGCACGAAAAGAACGCATGAAAGGCACGAAAGGATCGTACGAAAGGCAGGAAAGGAAGGATTATAACGAAGGAAAGAGATAACCTATCGTGAAAACAAGCAATCATACGTAATCGACAAAGTGCCAGTACCAGATTGGACCATCAAGAATCGCATTATGAAACCGTGAAAGACGAAAGAGAGAGAATGCAAGAAAGAACAAACCGATAATAACGTGTAATCCATGTAATCCCGTCGCCACAAAGAAACAAGAGCCAAAAGAAGATGAAGAAATCGTAAAGGAAGAAGAGAGATATTCGATAAACTGAATGCAGACGAAAGAACTACCAAGAAGAATCGAGAAGAGAAGGGAAATTATCGTACCTTTTAACGAAGAAGAACCATGCGATCATGTCACAAAAACAGCAGAACTAATCAATAAACTCGTACCTAAAAGAGGAAGGGAGAAAGGATCAAAGAAAGATATTCCGACTAAAGGTCATTCGAATCCTGTCCAAACAGAAGGAATTAATATCGACCATCTAAAAGATCATAGAACCCCGAAGAAAACCATTACTTCACTAAAGATTACAAAACCGATAAACATCATTGAATTCCTCACGAAAGAGATTGGATATAAACCTACTTGTCTATCACGAATCGAATCACGAAACCAAATCATCGTAACTATTCTAAAACTGATTAACCTTATTATCATCATAATTGACTGTGGATTTCCCCTCTCATACATCATTAAATAATTACCTATTCTTACCAATAAAGACCTTAAAGCGAACCTTATCATCACAGGAATACTTGTTACACCTATTTCTACATAAGAGCGTGACATCATTAACATTGTATACGCTTGATACCCGTATATTCGTGTACAATGTTAATGCTGAAGGAGAAAAGAGCTTGATGCTAACTAACGCACGAAGAATCGTTGCTCAGTGAAGTTGCTCAGTGATGATGGTGA
>NW_011954588.1:0-1059 GCF_000949405.1 Vollenhovia emeryi | reverse complement strand
GCAGATACTTCTGGAAATATTTCCGATTTCTGATGTTGGTGGTTGCAAATATGTAAATTGCGAGACAAATGTTGGTTACCTAGCAGGTATCCTTTTCAAAGATGTTCCAAGTTTTGAAGAGACATCTCGTTGTAATACTGGTTGTCCACCACGACAAAAGAAGTTGTCTATAATTCAGATAGATAACTTGAAAATTGCGGAAGCATCAATTGCTAATAATTTTGATGAAATAATAAGACAGAGTGTTTACCTGGAAGGTCAACATTCTTGTTGTTCAAAAAATTGTCCTGGGGTTGAAACAACAACGCTAACTGAAACAGGCAAGTGATTTAAATTGTTAAACGTTAGTAAACATAAAATAATTTGTTATAAAAGCACAATAAAGTAACGTATTGTTTTCTTATTTTGAAACAACAAAAAACATTAGAAGAAGAATGACTATAAGAACCAAAATGCAGATGTTGGAATGTAAAATGCTAATTAATTGAATACAATTTGTATATTATTTCGCAATAGCAAAATTACTAGATTTAAAATTAAACCAAATTATTTTTTACTTTTCCTTCTTTTTATACATTTTTGTGAATTTTTTTAACGTATAATATTTTGATACTTATATAGTCTTTCTTCCATTAATATTTTTTAGAGAAGAATACTATCCTTACCTTTATTTTGAACTGATGTTTATTTTCCAGGAGATATTGTTGTTTTCGAAATCTGCTCATCAACAGACACTGATTTACAAGTAAAATTGACCGATATAAGAAAAACATTCAAAAATCCATTAAATGGAGTAACATATAAATTACTCGGCGTTGTTGTATTCAAAAAATCCGTTTCGACAAGAGACAAAGGAACAGTCGGACATTATACAGCTGTATGTTTAAGAGCAGGGCAAACATGGGTCGAATACAATGATTTAGAAAAAAACGAAAAAAATATTAAAGAAAAATCTTTCATAATACCTGCTCTATTAATTTATAGTATTTATGAGTGTTAAAATTCATTTTCTACAATATCATTTTTATAATAAAAACACTTATATTGATTATTGTTTAT
>NW_011954587.1:0-1059 GCF_000949405.1 Vollenhovia emeryi | reverse complement strand
AGAGTCCACACGGTATACGTTTCTCAAACGTGTACGTGTACTCGAAATCCCTGCATCAACCCAAGTATCGATACCTCGAACGTTTGTTCGATTCGATAGACGAGATCGGCTATCATGCATTCTCGAATAACAGTGACGTCATACCCCCCAGCGAGGCGCTTTCCAATTCGATATTCATATTCGACGACGTGGTATGCGATAAGCAAGATACAATCAGAGAGTACTTTTCCATGGGTCGACACTCGAGAGTCGATTGTTTCTATCTCTGTCAGACGTATGCCAAGATACCATTTAATACGCGACAATGCAAATCTTTTGATCCTGTTTCGACAGGATGAAACTAATATGAAACACGTATACAACGATCATGTGAACACCGACATGTCGTACGAACACTTTCGTGCGCTGTGTCGCGAAAGTTGGCGTCGAAAGTATGGCTTTGTGGTCATAGATAAGGACAGCGCACTGCGAAACGGCAGATACAGACGTGGATTTAACGACTTCGTCGTACTGTAAAACAATCAGAACGATGACGTATAGCTATGGGGTTTCTGGACCACGTGGATTTAACGACTTCGTCGTACTGTAGAACAGTCAGAACGATGAGTACCGCCGAGCAGGAGAGAACTGTGAAGGAGATCGCTAAAACGCGCGCGTCGATTCGTAAGAAACATCGCGCTCTGAAAACCGGTATCATGAAGGAGGAGATCGCTCTGGAAAGACGCTTTAAGCCGATAGTCGAACCGTTGAAACGCATCGCCGAACGCGTCGAGAACTCATTCGATAGACCCGTTCTCGCGAAGACAGCGCGCAAGGAAAGTGCCCACGACTACGATTATGACGACGACGACAACGACGACGACGACGACGACGACGAAGTGTTCAAAGCGACAACTCCAGACGCATCATTGCAGGGGAAAAAGAAACATCGACTGAACGAGACCGCAATCGGTTCCACGCCAAGAGAATAGCGCAAAATGCTTGGATCTACACCTATAGAGTCGCGAAGAACTATTGCACCGCTAGAAAACATAGCAACGTCAGCCCCGTACGTGGAAC
>NW_011954586.1:0-1059 GCF_000949405.1 Vollenhovia emeryi | reverse complement strand
CTGTCGTCTGAGCACATCATATGTACACTGCGGGTCTGGATATCGATACTCGTTCGTATTTCACGGCTGCAACAATGATCATCGCTGTTCCTACTGGAATTAAGATCTTCACATGGTTGTCTTCCCTTCTTACAATGAAGCGTATAACGTTGAATTCACTCACCTTCCTTCAGGTCTCTTTTATCGTATCTTTTGCGATTGGCGGTACTTCAGGCATCATTCTGTCGAACGCATCCGTTGATCATTATCTGCACGACACGTACTATGTCGTTGCTCACTTCCACATCGTGATAGCGTTATCTCTCGTTTACGGGATCCTTGTCGGCCTTTACTACCTTTCTTCATATCTGTCTCTCCCTTTCTCATTACCTCTCTCTGGCTATACATCTCTCTTTGTTTTCTCGTCTTTCTCAGTGTTTGCATTGCAACACTTTCAGGGTTATTCTGCAATACCACGGCGATACTTCATGCATTCTGATACATCGTCACATGCGTTAATCTCACTTCTTCTCCTGATTACTGTGGCAAGTTTCATTGGTCTAATCATCGAACTGTCGTTCGCAATGGCGAGTCTTCGCTTCACACTAACGTCAATGAACAACGGCCGATCACGATTCTAGTTACACTCTAACTGTGCGCATTTCATTTATGAAAAAGACTTCAATTGTTACTTACATGCTTTTGTAAGTATCAAGTGTTTTTCATAGATGAAATGATATTTCAGCGATGAGGAGATTCCTTACGTAGTTTAATCAAGGGGAGAATAAGCAATGAAACAATAACATGTAAAGCAAATAAGATAAGAACTCGTGGAATAAGCATAAATAGAATCGATACGAATTTGGTAGGAATAAATCTTAATAGGAAAAGCAATAGCAAAGGAATAAATGTAAAATGAATAGACGTAATCATAAGGGTTAATCATATCGATGTTTCTCTGTTGTATTTCTCTTTAGGTATTTTCTCTGCTCTTTTAGGTATATCTTTTAGTCTTCTCTTTCGATTACAATTAGCCTTTCCTTCTATCTTGACTTCTGATGTATACAATGCTTTTGTGAC
>NW_011954585.1:0-1058 GCF_000949405.1 Vollenhovia emeryi | reverse complement strand
TTCCGCGGCGAGCACGGTGTAAGGGCATGCGGAACGGGAACGGAGCGAGCGGAGCAGCGAGCCGGGAGGAAGGAGCTCAGGGCCCGTGGCACTCCACCTGAGGGGCGTCAGCGGGGGAGCCGCTGCGACAGCCCCGTCGAGGGAACGCCGCGGGAAAAATTTGGCGATACCGCGGGCACCTGCGCCCGAGCGTGAAAATCTCGCTGCCGGCGTTGTCGCGTGCCGTCGCGCGATTGGCCGCGGGGCACGCGCCTCGCGCGAGCCGCCGCGCGGGCGAAAGGGGGGGCCCCGGGCTATCGATCCGCGATCGCGGAAAATTTGGAGCAGCCTGTTGCGAGTAGTGTAAGAGGAAGGACCCCGGTTTACCGCTGCCGCCGTTTTCCCGCCACGAAGGGCGAGTTCCCGCGGAAGCCCAGGACGAGCCGTTGCCGCCTGCCGATCCCGGGAGAGCCGAGGTGCCGGTGAGATCCTCCTCCGTCTGTTTCGCCCCGTGCGATAGCGTCCGGGCCCGGGTTGCTCTGTCGCCGCCGGGAAGATTTCGCGTTTGGTGTCGCCCGGGCTACGGCCCGTTGGCTTTAGAGTTTGGTTGGAGTCCCGGTCGCGGCGACAAGCAACCGCGGTTCCCCGGAGCCTGCAGGGCACAGGTCTCGCGTGTGAGTGATTGCGTGTGTGTGTTTGCGTCGAGTCTCGCGACCGCGTGCAATTGCTGTTCCTTAGCCGATCTGGAGATTCGCGGCGCGAGGGTTGCGTTGCGCGAGATCACGCGGGGTACGCATGCCGCGGGAGTGTCGCGTGCATGCGTGGCGTGAAGGAGTCGCGACGACCGAGAGAGTGTGAACGAGTGGGTGCGTGTTTGCGATACCCCGGGCCGCTTCCGCCGTTGTCGGTGGCGGGTTTCGCGAGGACGGTGCGTCCGGAGCGGGATCCCCTGCCGACCAGCGCGGCCGGCGCGGCCGGGAGCGAGCGAAAGGCTCGCCGTAGTTAGCCGTCGGGGACCGCCCGGCGGAATTTGCGTTTTGCACGTCGTTGTAAGACGGGCCGACCCGTCGGCCCGTGTA
>NW_011954584.1:0-1058 GCF_000949405.1 Vollenhovia emeryi | reverse complement strand
AATAACATCCGTAGTTAAGGGGCTGACCAATCACAGTCATTCCATTCTTCTGAAGAATAGTTGTGATTAGTCAGTTTTATAACTACGGATGTTATTAAACCCGATTATGGTGCCGTGTAAACATAGTCATAATCTGAGTTTACATTCGGTTCCAATCCGTTTGGAAACAAAGTTGTAAAATCAACAAACTTTAATTGCAATCTATTGTACATGAGTTACTATTTTGATTATAAATATATGTTATTAAATATAACATGCAATCAAAAAATCTTACATTGATACATAAACGACGATATTTTCAACATACCATTGAGACAACAAACTGCATCTGCCAGAGATTCTAATGTGACTTCTCCTCCTAAGGTATAAGCACATTTATGATTTGTTTTAGTAGATATTTTACATCCTTTGGCATTCAAAGACCATTTTTGAGAACTGCATATTCCTTCTGAAGTAATTGCTGCAGACTTTGATTTGCGCATTTCCTTTAAAAAGGAACTCTCGTTTGAGAGTTTTACTCCCTTGCATTCCATGTGATCTTTGTTCTTCGGTATTTCACGAGGAACATTTATATCCTATAAGGAAAAATCAATTGTTATTCATTGTTATCCAAACATAACAAAGCTTTGTCTATGTATAACCATTTTATTCGTCTTGCCGACTTACTCGCGCTGACTTGCTCACATTCGACAATTTTGGAATTGGTGGTAATATAGATTGTGAATTTCTTTTCTTGAAATTATTTTCGGTAAATGTTCACTATAGGAGAGTCAGCTTCGATGACCTTGACCTTGACATATGTTGTCAAGGTTACCCTCCTGAGTAACGCTCAGAAGGTTTTAGCCGTCGCTCGTTGTTGGTTAAAAAGTTATTAAAAAAACAAAGTCGACCATTTATATGTAATTTTCAGACACAAATATTAAAAATTTTGAGAAATGTTTTAAACAAAAGTTGTAGATCTCTTTAAAATATATATTTTATGTCCTATTCATTTTTACTCTACGAGTGATAGTTTTCGAGAAAAATGACTCTAAATCTTATATCTGTCCTCTCATCTA
>NW_011954583.1:0-1058 GCF_000949405.1 Vollenhovia emeryi | reverse complement strand
GACTTTATATTAACTCATCAATGAAACATTGTCTTCTCTTAATTACGATAAATGCTAAATTATTATAATGATTAACTTACTATAAATAATTGTACGATCGTTTATTTCTAATGCCAACTTGTATGCCAATGTCCATATTTCAGCCTCGTAGTCTTCATACCGATATAATCGAGCATATTCACCGGCCGTTATCAGCATGCAAAGTATAAGCTTAGGCTCCCAATTCTTGACAATTTTTTTCTATTGACAATAAAGTACACTCACATGATTACTGGGCTACAAGCTTTCGATAATAGCCCGACACAATAAATACTCTCTAGCAACTTACAAAGTAGCGACTAAACAGTTGCTTCCACTTCTTCAAACAGTTTTGCAGATACAACTTAAGATTGGTGTCCTTTTTTACATTTATCATAGTGTAAGCAGGAACTACATTTGGAGATTTGTTCTCGACTAGATCTCGTAGCTTGGGAGCGCACAGAGCAAACGTTGTACTTTCTATTTCCAACTCGCAAGTTCTCTGCAAAGGTAAAAAGACTTAAATTAGCTTCCAAGCACAGAACAGCTACGGAGTTCGACTTTTTCTGCTTCAAATCGTGTATAGCTTGCTCGTGGTACTCCAGAATAGAGCTCTCGTAATTGAAATCTAAGAAATAATACCCTAATAACTGCACCGTGTGTACATATTGATCACTCGGCTGTAGCTTCCTCAATTTTTCCAGAACCGCTGCCACGCCGTTCGCAAATGCGACCTGTTCCTCCAGTAAACTGTTGACTTCACGCAGACACAACGCGGTAACGTCGTACTTAGAGATATCGATTGAAAGTCCCAGTTCGCTCTTTATCTCATCTTCATCACTGGTCAAGCAGTCCAACATAGCTAAGCTTGCGACTTCTTTGGACGTAATTTTCTTAATGTGCACCCATCTACGAAAAGCTTTTGTGTTTAACTGGTTATACGTTAACAAGGCATTCAATGTGCACACAGTCATAGCTTTCCTATACAAATTATTGCTGTAATATACAACGCTCAATCTGTCCAGCACGAAAGAGATATT
>NW_011954582.1:0-1058 GCF_000949405.1 Vollenhovia emeryi | reverse complement strand
ACTGTGGGTGCAACCCCCGTCGAGATCAGACAAGAGATGAGATATCGGTCTGATACTCGACGGCTGATGGAGTTTCACGAGCCACCTTGCCGGTGATGCGAAAAGGGCAGGGGGGAGGGCGGCCAAGTTAGGTCGTCTCCTCCCCAACCTGGGCGGCCCGGACGGCAGGGTTCGTCGGTTGTACGCGAACACCGTCAAGTCGGTAGCGCTCTACGGGGCCCCTGTTTGGGCCCCACGGCTCGCGGCATCGAGGCACGCCCGCGCCTTTCGCCCGATTGCCACGAGGATATGTAGGGCCTACCGGACGGTGGCGTACAATGCGGCAGCGGTGATCGCCGGCCTCCCCCCGATGGAGTACGCGGCAGAGGAACATTACAATATGTTCCTCGAAAGCCGCGACTCCGAGGGGAGGCCGATTAGATGGACGGCGAACCACCGTGCTCGGAGGCGATTCCAGCACCGGCAGTGCGCAATCGCCAAATGGCGAGAGGCGTTAGTAGCCTCGGGGGACACTACCCCGGGGCTCCGCGTCGTCGGTGCAATCGGGCCCCTCCTCGACCAGTGGGTCGATAGAGGATGGGGCGGGTTGTCCTTCCGAATGACGCAGGTGCTGACTGGGCATGGCTGCTTTGGTCACTACCTGTGTCGTATCGGAAGGGAGCAGAACTCCGGCTGCCACCACTGTGCGGCCGAAGACGACACCGCCCAGCACACGCTGGGCGAGTGTCCGGCGTGGGCGGGAGAGCGGGAGGCGCTCACCTGCATTGTGGGGCAGGACCTCTCCCTTCCAGCGGTGATCACCGCGATACTCGAAGAGGAGAGGTCCTGGCACGCGTTTGCCTCCTTCTGCGAGAAGGTCATCTCGCAGAAGGAGGCAGCGGAACGGGAGAGGAGGGGGCAAGTCCCTCGTCCCCGCCCGCAACAGCAGCGGCGGCAGCAGCGCCGGGCTCGGGGAAGACATCCCCGGGCTCGGCCTGCTCGGCCCGCCGTGGGGAATGGGGTGGGAGCTGAGCCAGACGGGGGGAGAGCTGACGGGGAAGCATTATCTCTCCCGGCCT
>NW_011954581.1:0-1058 GCF_000949405.1 Vollenhovia emeryi | reverse complement strand
ACTCTCTTTTCTTCTCTACCTACGCTTGCCTATTTTTCCTATGTACTTGCCCCTCTATCTACCTTCTCTATTCCCTGCCTCTCTCTACTCTTCCCTCCCACTCTCCACTCTATCTCACTGCCTACTCTATGCCGCCTGTCACTCTCGCCTCTTAACCTACCTTTCTCTTCCCGCTTATCTCTCCACCGTATCTCTCCTTCTCGCTCGCACTCCTCGCCTCCACTTGCCCCGCCTCTTTCAACCCTTTCCCATTTCTCCCCACTATTCTCTTCTCTAGCTCTATTCCAATGCCTCTCTATTTCACCTTTATTCTCACATTCACACTCTCATACAACCACACGGTTTCGTCACCGGAAACGGAAGCCTCCAAAAGTATTAACTGTATCTTCGTGACTCGATTTTTTAATATAAAATTCAAGCACATAAATATAGAAAAAATGTTACTTTGCGTTATATTTATTTTAATTTTATTCCGCGATAAAAAAATTAAAATTTATAATATGGATGAAATTAAACAATTAATAATTTCTTGAATATGTTGTGAAAAATTGATCGCGAAAACCGACCGCGAAAACCGACGGCAAAAATACGAGATGCGTGTATTTATGTTAAACGCATCTTGAGAGTATCGCGAGACATGCAAAATAAATGACGCAAGATCCAGAAAAAAGCAACTTGCCGCACGAGTGACACCGATATTATAATTGAATATTACAGTTAAACGATAATCTCAAATAAAGTATAAAATTAATTTAAAATTTACGCATTCTCAACAAAATATATTGGAATTTTACGTTATGTTATTTTATTATATACATATATCAATTCATTAATTAAAAATGGATAGGTTACGAGAGATTAGTTGGCCGAATACATCGTTAATATTCGTCATATATTATTTCGCATAATTTCTGTAATGTATTTTACCGATTTTCAACATAACAAATGAGCTGAACATACTCTGATTTGTAGAGCTCTATGATATCATTTTTTATCGATAAATGAAATATATTAAATTGTAATCTACCGAACTTCCTCTCAAGAGGTTCTAGCTACTA
>NW_011954580.1:0-1058 GCF_000949405.1 Vollenhovia emeryi | reverse complement strand
TAGCAGTCATATCTTTTCGCGCACGTTTGAAATTTATAGTAGGCAATATTGTGCCAGTTTCCATCGAAAGTAATATCTTTAAAAATTTTTATTCTTTTGTTATTAGTAAATTTTATTTGCGTGATTATTGTAAAGTATTATAAACAAATTAACTTAATAATGATGTAAGAGAATTAAACCAGGTTATACAGTTCTTATTATAATACAAGATAGTCTTAATTAACGTATTAAGATGCTAATACGTCTAACTGGTTTACAACATAATAAAACTATATACATATGATAGTTTTAAATATAAGAACGGCCCAGATAACAATTCTTGCGCGCAAATTTTGCTTGTCTTACGCATGCGTATGCGATTTTCCCGAGTTTTGTCCGTAAGATATGTTCAATCTGTGCTTTTGCACGCAAGCGGCTAGCTCGTGTATCTATCGACTCACGTACAAAAATGGCTCAACAACGCAAGCAAAATTCTATCCAAGTGCGTCGTCGTAATGCCAGATGTTTGCGCGCAAAATGTTTTCTGGGGGACTACGACTATCAGTCTTAAACTATTATAATAATAGTCTAGCAATAAATAAACTTAATATTACAATTTTAACATAGGTCCTTTAAGATATAAAATCAATTAGAAATTAAAGAGGCCGTTTAGGACCGGGAATAGGTGTAAGTAGCCAGTTAAATTAAATTATTTAAGTGAATTCATATACCGCGTATTCTTTTCCAACTTATCCTGTGCGCCAGTTACATACTAGTCTTAAAACACAGGTTGATCCCCGTAAGTGGAAGTGTTATCGTCAGTGAATTTACGTTTATAAATTATTTTAATAATGCTACACAGTAGCATCTAATATGATAACCCCCTTCCCCCCTTCCCCCCTTAATAAAAATCTTATTGCGAAAAATATTACCCCAGCCAGGATTCGAACCTGGGACCTCCCTCAATCCGTGCGGGCGTCTTAACCAGCTCGACCACTGGGGTAATATTTTTCGCAATAAGATTTTTATTAAGGGGGGAAGGGGGGAAGGGGGTTATCATATTAGATGCTACTGTGTAG
>NW_011954579.1:0-1058 GCF_000949405.1 Vollenhovia emeryi | reverse complement strand
TCGAGTGGGCCTTATAAAAGTTAGCAGTTGTGCGCTAAGAGGAGGCTGCTGTGCGCCCAGAGAAGGCTGTTGTGCACATATAAAATTTATCTGCTGTGCGTTGAGAGAAGGCTGCTGTGCGCCAAAAGGCTGCTGAGCGCCAATATAATTTTGTGGTAAATTCAAAAAGAAGGTTTGAGTGGGCCTTATAAAAGTTAGCAGCTGCCCATATAGGGTTTTACAATCGGCCCAATACTGGACCAATAATGGTTACCAGAGTTGTAGCATTGTCGCAGTACTGGTAGCACTACAGGCGCAGTACTGGTGCAGTGGCGGATGATAACTTGGGCCCACTACTGACAAACGATACTGGCCAACCGTAGTTAACCAGTACTGGCACAGCACTGGTTATAAACGGTCCAGTACTGGTTGTTAAAGTTGCGGTACTGAAATAATACTGGAACGCTACTGGCTCTCAGTATTGGCGCAGTACAGAATAGTAACGTCGGTCTAAATCCGGCAGACAATACTGGCGCAACCTAGGATTACAGTAGAACCCATACAGCACTCATGTCTAAAAGATATCTTTAAGACGTCTTTAAGACGTTTTTTAGATATGGATATCTAAAAGACGAATTAAAGATGTCTTAAAGATATCTTTTAGACATGCGTGCTGTATGGGAATAGTCGGAGCTCAAAAAGGCAAACAATAAGATTCAGTGTGCATATATGTATATAATATCAACGTCAATAATAATGAAATTTAAAAAGTTACTACACATCGTTAATGAAGTTTACTCATTTATTAGTTTTTACAGCATACTTGTACTCTATTGTATGATAAGGTATAGTATAAAGGACCGTCTACATTGGAAGTAAGCAGTAAGACGCAAGAAAACCATAACCTCTACTTATCCATAAACTCTACTTATTGTAAAAGCTAAAGTACAGAGATAATTTTTTTAAATATTTATAGCACTGGTCGAACTGCGCTCTAATTCGCCGAGAGTAAGCGTTAGAGCTGAAGTAAGAGTACAAAATGGAAATGGTTCATTTCTTTACTCCTACTCTTAAAATAC
>NW_011954578.1:0-1058 GCF_000949405.1 Vollenhovia emeryi | reverse complement strand
CCCCGACTGCTCGGGAAAAGAGTAGAGGAGTCGATTAGTGAGGGGGACCCGACTCCTGTCCCCGATTCAACACCCCTTCGTATTGTTCCGTGTATCCGTGAATTGTCGTATAGTGCTTTTTGTCGTGACGCGTCATCCTTGTTGTATATTAATGTTAAAGTTGCGGGTCGAGAAATCCCCGCCTTGTTAGATTCAGGTTCAAGCCGTACGTTTTTGGGACCTGCCGCGATAGAGATCGTGAGAGAATTCCGTATGAATTTTGAAAGCGCCGACGGGCGACGTGTGACCACCGCCACGGGGCAAACCACGCGAATTCGGGGAGAGATCGAGATCCCGTTTACGATCCGCCACCGAACGAAACCTTTGCGAGTGTGCGCGTTGCCGACGCTCGCGTTACCGTGTATAATCGGCATTGACGCTCTATCGCTTTTTGGGATCGGAGTAGATTTCGCGACACAACGGTGGTGTTTTAAAGACGCCCCGACTATAGAGTACGCGTTCGACGGGGGAGGCGACGGCCAAGCGCTCCGCGTGAGCGCCGCGGAAGGAGCGCCGGCCGAACCGGTGGGGGCACCCGCCGAGGCGGAGCCGGCCCTGCGGGCCACGGGGAGCCCATCGCAAGCCGCGCTCTCCGATGCCGTCGCGACGCCGAAACGCGCGCGGACCAGGCGCCCGCGCAAAAATCCACCGCTTTGTTGTGGCCTAGTGGAAATGTCGGCCACGGAGGAGCAGCGGTTAGCGGAGTTTCTCGCGTCGGAAATTGGGGGTGACACGGGCAAGCCCGGGGTTACGTCGCTTACCGAGCATAAGATCGACGTCGGGGGGCACGCGCCAATCAAACAGCGCTATTACCCGGTGTCGCCGAAAATCCAGGAAACGATCTACGCGGAGGTCGATAAAATGTTAGAAGCTGATGTTATCGAGCCCTCGAAAAGCGAATGGTCCACGCCAATAGTTATGATTAAAAAGTCGAATAGGCACTTATCGGTTTTGCCTCGACTTTCGCAGGCTGAATAGCGTATCGAAAAAGGACGCGTACCCGCTACCGTACATGAACG
>NW_011954577.1:0-1058 GCF_000949405.1 Vollenhovia emeryi | reverse complement strand
TTGCGCACGCTGAAATCATCTACAAGGACAACGTCTCCTACTCTAAAGTCTACTTTTCGCTTTCCTCTTTTGCCAATTATTTGCGCAGTCTGTTTTTTGTCGACCGTCTCGCCTACGTCAGGTCGAAGTAGATCAAATCTAGTTCTAAGCTCGTGCTTATACGCGAGATAGGCGGGACTTCTGCCGGTCGTGCAGTGTTCGGTCGCTCTGTAATCGAACAAAAATATATCTATTGCTTCCTCGAGATTTCTTCCGCTTTTCATAATTTTCGTAACTTTATCTTTAAACGTTTGAACAAAGTTTTCAGCTGCCCCATTCGTCGCAGGATGATGAGGTGCTGAAAAGCTATGTTTTATTCCATTACATTCAGTGAACTCTTTGAACTCAAGGCTAGAGTACTGACGACCGTTATCCGTCACCAGATGACGCGGTAATCCAAATCGAGCAAACAATTTTCGAAATACTTTAATTACTTCTGTCGACGTCGTACATTTTCGCATATCGATAACTTCTGGCCATTTCGCATGAGCGTCGATAACGATCATAAACATATGACCATGAAATGGACCAAGAAAGTCGCTGTGAATCCTACTCCAAAACTTGTCTGGCCATGGCCATGGTGTTAATGGTAAACTCGATGGCTTTTTCTGTTCTTGTCCGCACGCTAAGCAAGATGCTGTAATTTGCTCAATTTCGCCATCGATGCCTGGCCACCAGACGTATGACCTCGCTATCATTTTCATTCTTACAGTTCCAAAGTGAGACGCGTGTAATTCTCGCAACACTAAACTTTTCACTGATTTTGGGATTACGATTCTATATCCCCAGAAAAGGCATCCTTTTTCCACGAACAACTCTTCACTTTAGCATGAAACTTTTGTTCATACTCACTTAACTCGTTCACTTTTGGCCATTGATCAATCGCATATCTTACAATTTTATTCAACACTTTATCACGTTTCGTTTCCTTCGCAATTTCCACCGCATTTAGTGTTTGTAACATTTCGCTTACATAATTCATCGCAGTGTATTCGTTCCCGAAGATTGGCGTTGCATCC
>NW_011954576.1:0-1057 GCF_000949405.1 Vollenhovia emeryi | reverse complement strand
CGGTAGGAAAAAATACACGAGTTTTTCCAGAAATGACAGCAACACTACGGACACACGAATCATTTAAACGTCAGAGTCAACCAGGTCACCATAACGAAAATGAAACTTCACCATTATTATTGATACCGAATTTTGACATAATTCATGGGGTAACCTTAGATTATATGCATCTATTATGTATCGGTGTTACAAGAAGTCTTTTCGAGAAATGGTTACATCCAGGCAAAAGCTTAGCACGAATAAAACGAACAAAACGAGAAATACTAAGAGAATCTTTGAAATTGATTACGACGTCAATACCTTGTGAGTTCCAACGGAAAAAATATGATCTTGAAGACTGGGTAAATTGGAAAGCTACTCAGTTTCGATTTTTTCTTTTGTATTGTGGAGCTATTGTTCTTAAAAATGTATTATCAGAAGAACGCTATAAACATATTTTACTTTTAATTGTAGCTTGCAGAATATTATGTAATTCAGCTAGAGCTGACAAATATGTTTCATATGCTAAAGAATTACTTAGAAAATTTTTTTATCTAACACCAACATATTATGACATGGAAAGTCAGAGTATGAATTTTCATAATTTAATCCATATAGCTGATGATGTTGCATATATGCAAACTTCTTTAAGTTATTTCTCGGCTTTTCCATTTGAAAACATATTAGGAAAATTAAAGAAATTGATTCGTGCTCCCAAAAGTCCATTGACACAAGTAGTCAATCGCTTAGCAGAGCTGGATGCAATGCCAAATAAAATGATACGACAGTGCCATGCGATTGGTAATATAACTTTTGATACACATACCACAACAGATCAATTAATAGTAAAGAAAATTGTTATAAATAACGTGACGATAACTTCATGTAAACCTAATAATTTTGTTATTTTACGCGATGGAAACTTGTTTAAAATAAAGAAGCTATATGTAACTAAACGTGCGGTTACCCAATTAAATGAAATTATACTGAAAGGATATACAATTTCCATAAAAGAGAATGCTTTTGAGTATCCTCACAAGTCATCGGATTTTGGGATTTTTGAAATAGGAAGCCGTAT